>NC_134698.1:60879469-61179469 GCF_050947455.1 Rhinoderma darwinii
AATAAACCTAATTGGTATTGTCACAGCCGTAAAAGTCCAAACTATTACAATATAACTGGTAGAAATTGGTTCAGAGTGCACTAGACCAGAAGAGGTGCACGAATAGGGTCCCAACCCAATCGTATTTGAAGAAGTATTCGGCACGCAAAATGTAGGTTTTAAATTCTTTGAATTTATTGTATTAGATGCCAGGGGTTTGGTGCGTGCAACGTTTCGGTCAAGGGACCTTCGTCAGGCACTTGTCGCCACTTGGCGCCAAAAATAAGAGGAAATCCTCCATACTGATGACAGCGCCTAACATCTGGATACACCAGCGACCAGTGGGAACAAGTGCCTGACGAAGGTCCCTTGACCGAAACGTTGCACGCACCAAACCCCTGGCATCTAATACAATAAATTCAAAGAATTTAAAACCTACATTTTGCGTGCCGAATACTTCTTCAAATTCTATTACAATATAACATTTATCCCGCACGATGAACGCCTAAAGAAAATAAATGCCGCCAGAATTGCTCTTCTTGTCACTTTGCTTTCCAAAAACAATGGAATAAAAAGTGATCAAGTGGTTGCATGTACCTCAAAAAATGACCAATAAAACTACAACTTTCCCTGCTAAAAACAAGCCCGCACACCACTCAATTTATGGAAAAATCAAAAAGTTACAGCTCTCAGAATATGGTGACACAAAACTATTTTTTATTTTTTTTAAATTGATATTTCTTTACATTTTTGTTCTATATCATATTGACCTGCAGAATAAAGTTAACCTGTTGTATTTACCGTAAAAACAAAATCTAAAAAACAATTGAGAATTCGCAGTATTTTTCCAATTCCACCCCACAAAGAATTTCAGTTTTCAAGTATATTATATGGCGCCATTAATAATTACAACTCGTCCCGTAAAAACCAAGCCCTCATATGGCTATATCAACGGAAAAATATAAAAGTTGCGGCTTTTGTAAGGCGAGGAGGAAAAATGGCTGCGGCAAGGGGTATAATGTTCCGCTGTTGCTTGACATCTGCATATTATTACATATCTCTGACAGCCGTATGTGAAAGTGCACAATATGTAGTCGATATTCTCTGAAAGACACAAACTCCAAGTCATTGGGTCGTTGCGTATCAATGATATCCGAAGGTGTAAAGTCTAGTAATTGCTTTAACATAACATTTTATTGTCGCTCAGTGTAAAGTCAGGCAAAATTTGCAAGACTTTTGGACGTTCTGCAGCCTAACGTTGGGTTGTTCTCCATAGTTCAGCTGTGGCGTACATGTGTGGTCACCTGCACACGCTAGGAGGGTTGGCCCCAGTCCTGCACTCGCAGCATCAACAAGGGACGTTGGAGCTGGAGTTGGGAGATTGGATGCATAACAGAAGGTAAAGCTTACTATACGGCTAGGAGTCAAGAATGAGTAGGATTTGCGCGTGCGTGCACCATGGTAGTTCTCACGTCATTACACTTTTTCTTCCAGATACCGTATCTTTGCCTTTGATCATGACCTGTTCAGCTTTGTAGACCTCCAGTATGATGAATGGCCTGCTATCCTGATCACCAATCCTAAATCTGCACTTTACACAAATCCTGCAGAGGAGCCTTTACAACAAATCTTGCACTCAACACATATCAGGTAATTTCATAGAAATAGTCTATAGACCATAAAAATTTAATTTGCAGATGGTCTTCATTAAAAATCTCCTATGGTTTTGTGTCTACAGCTCCTATGCAGACCAATGTGTCTCCATGGTAACAGACAACAAACCCTGTGTAGTCTGATCCTGCTGTCATACTCTTATCTGTGCCCCAATGCTTACTGATGTACATTCTGTAGGTTAGTCAAAAGTAGGAGACCGGTTGTAAGCAGTATGACTGCTGGATCAAACTATACAAACCAGGTTTGTTTGTAGTCTGTTACCGTGGTAGCATATAAGTCTGCATAGGAGCACAACACAGGAGATTTTTTTTAATACAGACCAGTTACAAAGTTGCTTAATTTTTTCATTTTCGATGTATTTGAGCGGTAAAAAAATAAATGAAAATCTTGTAAGGGAGTACATAATCTTTTTAAATTGGAATTACATTTGGGTTTCGTGGTCTGTATTAATGGCCACGTACACAGTGTGATATACTGGCATATGGTTTGTATACTATTCACATATTAGTATGTTTTCCTCTTTGATCCATTAAAGCACCAGCAAAATGTTAGTGTGAACAGATCCTTTTCTGCCCAGTTTGACAATCCGTCAGTGTAGCAGTAGGGGCATATTAAGTGTTTCTGAAAATTAGAAATGATGGATATTTTGCTCTCTCATTAAAAAAAACCTGCAATTTTTATCTTAGAAGGGGTTTACCATATTGGACGATTATGGCGTATGTACAGGATATGCCATAGATGTCTGATAGATACAGATGCCACCTCTGGTACCCGCACCTCTCTCTCAAACAGGGCCCCCTGACCCCCGTAGTAACGTCTATCGCTAAGCTCTGACTGACGAGGTGGCTGTGTTTTCTGGAAACAGCTGAGTGCGTTTTGTTATGTTGTTTCCGGTACCTCTATAGAAGTATACGGAAACAGAGTACCTTGCTGTTATACGCTGTTTACGTAACTCCCGTTCACTTCTGTGGGAGTTCCGGAAAACGCATAGCAAAACGTGCTTGGCTGTTTCCAAAAAATTAGCCCAGCGTCACAAGGTAGGACAGGGGTCAGGGACATCTGTCGGACCTTTATTATGCTGTGACGTCTGAGAAGATAAAAATATACACCGCCACATGGTGCAAGATAAACCTTGATAGGTAAAATAATGGATAGCACTAGTAAGTTGTTAAACTCACCGTAAGAGCTTGTACTGGCAGGTACAGCTTAGAGATGTAGGCCGTATTGTAACAAGGCTGCAGCTTTCAGTATCCAGGTACCGGCATCAATTGTATTGTAATACTGTCCTGTACTGTAATCATGTTTTCACTACGGGACCGTATTCCTGAGGGGAGGCAGGGACTCCTATCATCTAGATGACTCTGATGCTAGGAGCCCGGCTCCCTGAACTGTGTGTGAACTGTGTACATCACAGACCGAATCCAGCCTAAGGATTTCTCCTTCAGAAATCTAATATCCCTTTTCCATTACTCAGTAAGGCCGACACTAGATTTCTGGTTAATTGTTAATTGTTTAATATGTCAAAATGTTCAATAAATACGTTTGAAACAGAAAACAAAAACTGCTTGCTATCCTTGAAAAAGAGAATTTACAACATGTTCCATCTCTAAACAATTGCCAGATCCTTCCTGTTCCAGAAGGATTGGATGCCCTGCTGTCCATGTCTCTGCTGAGACATTTTTAGTAAGCAGTCGTACTGCAAATAGCACAGCGGGTTATTTATACCTTGAAGGAAGACTAAGCCTAGAAACAAATAAAAGTGAACCGGAGATAAACTGGCCCACGTTGTCACTCTGTAGAATTTCCTGCAGGTCATATAACCGTCTTGTAGAAATCAGAACACAAGTGTTAATTTCCTCCTGATCTACTTTTTTTGTTGCTGACGGGATGGGATTCAGCACCCCTGTTGCAGATAAAGTACTGGGGGAGGGCTGCTTCTGCTACACAGGATTGTGAGGAGGCGGGGGGAAACGTCTAATCTCCTGCAACACTTATAGAAGAAATCTTAGTCGTATTGTATCAGAACTATGAGAAATATAACATGATGGGATTGAAGGAAAATAATATATATAAAGGGAGAAATTGCAACTATTTGGATATGTTTGTCCTTAAAAGTAAATACTAAAGTTTATCCCTGTAAATTAAAGGGGTTATCCGGCAGCATAAAATAATCTAGAGTTTCTTTTGTAACGTAACTTACTAATATACTTCTTCTTTTGGATCTGGTCCCTCTCCGGGGACACATGACGGTGTTCTGAATCTAAGTCCTGTAGTTTCTTCTGATTTTGATGACTTGACACAGCCCTATGTGATCGAGACAGGTCTTCTTTTCGTAACCATGTGCCATCAAATCACATGGCCACTAGGGGGCGGCACTGACTTGATAAGAACAGTAACCGAGGCTAGGGGTGGGCATGGCTAGTGGAGCAGAGGAAAGAAGGGTGCGTTCTCATAACCGTAACATGAGGAGTGGGTATGGTATTACATCAGGGCGCAGTTATTAATTCCAAATGCAACTTTTTGGAGTGTAAATGACTAGACATTAGAAAAGCTGTGTTGACATGTTTTTGGTAATTTAATCGTTGTTTTTGGGTCCCCGGATAACACCTTTTTAAACACACTATTCCCACTATTGAAGTAGTACACTGAAATGGTAATCGCCTAACGTTTGGTTTTTTTTATAAAGAATCCTGGTATTTTCTCTGGACCCTATCACATCAGTAAAGGTGTTCATAGATGGAAATGAAGTGGGGGAAGCTGTTCACTCATCTGGCCCATTATATGTTTTACAATGGATGGCTGAAAAATATAAGACTGGGCTACACGAGATCACAGTCAAAGTGAAGGTAAAAAGAAAAAGTGCCTGCAAATAAAGCTGTTCAAAGTGAAACTCCACTTTTGACCAACAGTGGCCATATAGACCGCATTTTTGTAATTTATCTTTATTTTGTTGTTTAGTTTGTTTTTACTCTGCAGAGTAAAAAAAAAATGGTTGCTACATGGAAACAACTAACTAGCAGGTTAGATACTAATGACAGATCTTAATAAAGCGGTTTTCCATTCTTTAAAAATTGTGTGCAAATGATGCAACTGTAGTAAGATTAGTCGCTTACTAACTTGCTGTCTGTAGCTGAAATGCCTCTTTCAGTCGTCTCACATGCAGCCACATGACCATGCTCCTGGTGTTTATCTCCTGCTTGTGTGACGCTCCGTACTCTGAACACCTTCCCTCACCCCCTCCTTGTAGTACAGGACTCACAGCACATGCCTCTTATCTCCACTGTTCCCTGCTCTCCCCTCCCTACCTACCTGTCTCTGCAAGTGAAACACGATCCCTCCAGAGTCTAGCAGAAGAATAGCAGAGCTGTGTTTCAGTAGCAGACAGCGAGTAATTACAGCATTACTTTACACCATGTAATCGAGGGCATGCAGGCGGTACACCAGTATGTGTAGTAATTGTTTTTCTACACTGTATAGAGTTAAAACTAAGTGAATAAAGAACTAGAACTGCAAAAAAGATTGTTATTACAAGGATGCCACTTTAATGAGTTAACTTAGTTTTGTTTTGGAAAGCGCAATTTCCTAATATACTGTTCTTAGTAGTGAGATCAACCCAAAAATAGGGTAGAGAATATATATATATATAACAGAATCCAGCATTGACAATTAATGATGGACACCGGTTACAGATCATGCCTAGAAAACACTCCCATAGATGTCAATGGGTCATCTCCAGACTAATGTTTCCTATGGTCCATGTGGCTCATGTAAAGCGTGTTTCTGAATGCGGTGAGCAGCTCAGCCAAGATGGCTGCCCCATAATCATGTATAGAAAATAAAATTTAAAAAAATCTACAATCCGAAAATGAAATTAGATTATAAAAAAAAAAAAAACGTTTCGCTATCTGGTTTTAATTAGTAACATAAAATAAAGGTGATGGATTTCCTTTAACACTAGAGGAATACCGATCCCTTTTGGAAACCATGGACAATGCTGTTTTCCTCGCAAATGCAAAGTTGGGAAAAAAATAAAATTTTACAATGCAGTTCCTCAGTAATATGCGCTGATCTCGGAGACTCTTGCAGTCAGTTTGTTTTGGTGAGACCTGCGGAATACCCCACACAACGGACAGAACCTTTAATATGTACTGTCGGGGTGTATAAGCGATGACTGTGGATACCTGACCAAGCATAATGGGAGTCGTATTCAATTGATTCTCTCCTCTACATTATAGTCACCTTTCTCTTAAAATGTTACCCACCAGAGATGTATATTGTTACCACCTTTGTTGTCACAGGATGCAGCAGAAAGAAGTCGCTCTAGGAGCCACGTGTTCAGCTTAGAAGATGATGCGGCCGTCCGCTTTGGCATTTTTCCATCTTTAATTCTTCTAACTGATCATCATGTTGTTGTAAGTTGTTTGTTCTTTATTTGTACCAAGTCACCACCATATCTTATTGCGTATCTCTTTAAAGGGTAACTAAACCCTCAACAAACTTCTGACATGTCATAGTGACATGTCAGAAGTTTTGATCGGCGGGGGTCCGAGCACTGAGACCCCCACCAATCACTAAAATGAAGGGGCAGAAGTGCTCGTGTGAGCGCTCAGCCGCTTAGTTTCTGTTTGGCTTTTTCCGGAAAGCCGATGAAGTGGAGTACGGGCTCATAGACTTTCTATTGAGTCCTTACATCGCTACATTGAGTTCCGAAAAAGCCGAATAGAAACTAAGCGTCTGAGCGCTCACACGAACGCTTATGCCACTTCGTTTTAGTGATTGTGGGGGTCTCCGTGCTTGGACCTCCACCAATAAAAACTTCTGACATGTCACGGACATGTCAGAACTTTGTTGAAGGTTTAGTTACCCTTTAATATCAGTATGTCCTGACTTTGTTCCAAGAAGCACAACCTGCTTAGCTAGGCTCAGAAGATCCGTATAAGGACCCTTCTTATAATCTATAAGCAAAATTGTGGGAATTGGCTAACTGAGGCAGCCCACCAAATGCGTTTAAAGGGGTTGTTAACTTTGGAGAATGCCTTTTTGTTAGACTGGTCCCTCTATGATCTACTGATCACAGGCTGTCCCACTGCTGAGACCCCAGCAATCTGCTGTAACCTGTGTGGGAATCCTGCATCAGGTGCTCCATTATCCCTGCAGCGCCACCACAGGGGAAATTAAGCATTACACATTTACCATTGAAATCAATGCGCTGTCCATAAAATGCATAAGTCCCAGTTCCTCCAGAGTGACAGAATTTCTTCATTGCTGTATTCCACTCTGGCTAATAAATGAGGGTCCTGATTAGGGGAACCCTTCCCCTCTTATTAACTAAATGTATGTCTTTTTCATTTTGCATAACCTAGGAACCTTGTTGGGTCCTAGGGTATTGTGGAACTTGTTTGAGAAGCGTTGCCTTAAACAAATAGGTTTTTCCGGGTCTTTTTATGTTGATAGCCTATCCTCATGATAGGTCATCAATATCAGAATGGTGGGGGGCTGATTTCAGGGACCCCCGCTGATCAGCTGACTGAAGGGTCCATGGCGACAAATGCCGCGGCCTCTTTAATGTTTACCAGGCACAGCACCGTACACCCCTGAGGCGGCTGTGCCTGGAGTTCCAGCTTATTCTTATACACTTGAATAGGGCCGGATAATTGATGACTTGGTATATGCCATCAATTGAACAGTCCCAAAGCTAATAAATGCAGGAAAGCCGAGCGCACAGTCTAGGAACTTGTCCCGTTGGGTTAATAATCCGTCATTCCAAATACAAATTAAACTCAACAGCAGTGATCTGTATCCTGTGACTTTCCAGCTGTTATGAAGCTACAACTCCTATTATTCCCTGATAGCCGCTATTAACGATCAGATCATGTACATACATTCAAGCTAATAATGGCTGCTTTTTTATTCTGTCTGGTAATCCAGTATATCTCATCCTGATTCATTCTCGATTTGGCCACACACACAATGAAAAATTCTGGGTGATCTTACTGACCATTCGTTATATCTTCCACAGTCCCAGGTTCTGTTTATTCTGACTGTACTGAGTCAGCTCATTTTACTAATTGGTTACCGGATCAGAAGGCGAACTGTTCTACGGGGTAAGTGCAAAAATAGTTATTTTGTCGAGCACTCACATTTAAGTCCAGATTTTAGGGGCATGCTTAGTAGAGAGGGGGCAACAGAGCAAAAATCAAGTCAGGGGGCCTCTCTTGGATACTGGTTCATGCCACTAGCTTCTTACACTCCTCTCCTCCAAACCTCAAGTTGGTTCAACCTCTGTTAATTGCTATATTTGTGGTGTCTGGTTAAAGAGGCTCTGTCACCACATTATAAGTGGCCTATATTGTACATAATGTGATCGGCGCTGTAATGTAGATCACAGCAGTGTTTTTTATTTAGAAAAACTATCATTTTTGGCGGAGTTATGACCTGTAGTAGCTTTATGCTAATGACTTTCTTAATGGACAACTGGGCGTGTTTTACTTTTTGACCAAGTGGGCGTTGTGGGGAGAAGTGTATGACGCTGACCAATCAGTGTCATACACGTCTCCCCATTCATTTACACAGCACATAGTGATCTTGCTAGATCACTATATGCAGCCACATACACACACACACTGTTACTCAAGTGTCCTGAAAGTGAATAGGGATCACTACCAGCCAGGACGTGATGTCTATTCAGAATCCCGACAGTTCGGTAACGTTTGTGTGAAATTTACAGCACAGCAAGTGTAATCTCGTTTTAAATGACAGTTTACAGCGTAATCTCCCGAGGCCATCGCACAGTTGCACTCCATGGTTAAGGGACTAATCTATGCTGGTGCCCTCCTCCACGCTACACCAAAGCAGGAACTACCTTTATGGTATATATGCCCATGCCAAAATGTAAATGAACTTTTTCGTTAACATAGTATTTACTTATGCAAAACATGCCATAGTGTAACAGTAACTTCCCAAAGAGATTCAAAGTCCAGATCCAATCAAAACCAATGGCGATTACAGTTAATTTATATATCCCATCTTTTCTATTCTACTCGTTCAGTCATTCGCCTGGGTAAAAGGGTCCAGCGATCAGCCCACAAAACAAGCAAATGTTAAATCTATTATTTTGGTCTTGTACTTATTATTTTGGGATCCCCTTTACGACTGTATCCGTGACGTAAATTAAGACCAATAGCAGGACATTTAATAACCTGCAAGTCTAATAGCCGGTCCCTTATCTGCAGCTATGGAAACTCTGTTATCATGAGCGTCATTTTGCAATGTCAAATATTTTGACCCACATAAAATAGAAAAATAGTTTGAGCGTTCTTGAATTTTTCATGTTTTTTTTTTTCGTTTAGGCCCACCTGGATGCTTCACACTGGCCTCCTTCTCCATGCATGTACTAAGCAAAAACAATACCTTCTTCTATGCCGTCTTACTGCTCAATCTCTACACAGCAATTGGTAAGTGGAATATATCGTACAAAATTAACTTTATTCCATATAAAATTTTCTGTAGTTTTTCACGTTCGCTACTCTACATAATGATCCTTTTTTTTTAACACTATTAGGCCCTGTTCACAGGAGACTCCTTTAGAGGCCTTTGTCGCAGATCCGGCAGAGAGTACTGGAAACAATAGCTCCGCATGCTGCGCTATTGTTTCCAGCAAAACCACGGACACCCTGACCGAACCCATTAAAATCAATGGGTTTCGCCGGGCGCCTGTTTTACTAAATCGCCGCTTCTGGAACTTTTGTTGTAATGCTCCTCTGACAGAGCGGAACAACGGAAACCCAAACGCAGATGTGATCAGGGCCTTACATGTGTTTCCTACTTCTACTTTAGGCAACCATGTTGTGGGCTGAGCAAATATACATACCAGTTTAGTCTTTATTAGGAAGCATTGTTATTATTGTGACATACATATGGAAAAAACGTGGTCCTTTCGTATACAGAAGGGAATATTATAACAAAATAATACACAGAAACGTACACGGCCTCCTTTTTTAAATTCTGTGGAAATAAAACTACATGATTATCTTACAGGTCCCTGGTTCATTGGAGAAATAATTGATGGCCATATGGGAGCTTGTTTTGCATTCGGAGTGGTCATTGGGGGGCACTTCCTAGAAGGAAGCCTGACGTATATGGTTGGAATAATGCAGGTTTGTGAAGAAATGGCATGTCCCGTTCCAGCATTACACATAGAAAATCCTTTCATGACACCAAATTATGTATTTAATGCCCCTCTTGCTAAAATACAAAGGTTATATTGTTCCCCCAGTTTGTATGTACACAAGCCTATATATTAGGAAATTGCATTATATGCAGTTCATTTATATACTTTCTGTAGTAGAAGCACTTTTTTTTTAAGATAAAGAATCTACCTGAACAAAAAGGGGGTGGGTAGCGGGGAAAAGTAAATTCCCACTTGATCTGGAGCTTATCAAAAACCACTACCACCATTTACACTAAATAATACAAAAAGGAAAAATATTTAGATTCAGGTACTTTATATGTTTTTTTTTGTTTTTTTTTACTCTTCGCAGATGGTGTTTTTTAATATTCCCATGACACTGTATCTCTGCTGGTGTTTGCTACTACGGTGTAGAGGATTTGGTTTCTTCTCCCATCTGAAGCATAGTAGGAAGATAGTTTGTATTCCAATACACTTCTTCATGTTTATCCTGCTGGCATGGCAAATCTACTCCGTCTTCTTCCTGATGTTAACATATGGCACTTTAGCGACCTTCCTCTCGCCGATGAAGCTGTGGCTGGTGGTCGCTACGCTGGTTTTGGGTAGGAGAGTGTGGGTATTCAACTCTGCAGAACTGAGGTCTTACATAATAGAGCTAAAGAACTGCCAAAGTACTTGATACTAGCTCACCTATCGCCTATAACAGGTGCATTGTATGGGGTGCATTTGACTACTGTAATTCTAAATGACATATAGCACACCAAGTTATATTGGTACGATTTACTACTTCCGCTATTGTTGATTTGCTGGATTTCTTTTCCCCCGCATTACACATCATGCTGGAAGGTGTAATTTCACATCAAATGGCAGGGAAAAAAATATTCAGATGCACTATGTACAAGCTGAATGGTCCAATAATTGACCCAAAACAATATTAATAGAGGATGTATCGTATCATCAGAAAATGACATATTTAAATCATTTTATTTTCATTTGCTGTGATTTTATTTACTTTGTATGTGACTATCCATATATAAAGAAAATCTTCAAATATTGTAGTTATCAAACTGGCCACTAGCGCACACACAATGAGCTGACACCTCCTGTTTTCTACAGCTCACTTCTCAGCTTTGCTGTGCAGACTGGGACTAGGTCTGCAGAGGGGGGATTAAGTGGACCTTTCAGCTCTCCTGACTGGTACGCTATAATTCACTCTCTATTGTACTGATAGACATCTAACTACACTATAAACACAGATCAGGCTATACATGCATCTCCCCTGTCACTCCCTGGTCTGTGGGGGAGCAGCTGAGCTCCATAACTTCCTGGACACTGTAATATCGTATTAACGTTTCTCTGACAATTGACTCCCATTTATTTTAGTTGCCATAAATCACACACCCTGCACTGTGTATATAGATCATGCAAGAAGCAAGTGTGCATATCCAATAAGGGTCTGTTCACACGGCTTATTTTCGGCCCGTAAACTGCCGAAAAATCGGCAGCAGAACGCCTCCAAACATCTGCCCATTGATTTAAATGGGAAAAACTTTGTTCTGTTCCGACAGTTTGTCAAAGAACTAATAAAAAAAAAAATCTGCAACACACCAAAACAAATGGAAAGGAAATTTGATGCAAATGGTCATGCGACCTACAGTTTTATAGTGTACAAGTTATTGGGCATTACAAAGGTAAAAAAAAAAAACTACAATTAAGAAGTCCAGTTCTATTGGCTGCCACATTTAAAGCCAATCTTATATCCTAGTAAATTATCGCACTGAACTTGTTAGAGTATCTTAAAATTAGGTTGTGCCAACTGCACTGCTCCCTATGCAAATGATTGCCTGGTTGCTGAAGTCCCCAGTAATTACCCGATATCACTGTGGGAATATATATAATTTTTTTTACAGTGCCGATACACTGACTTTTAGAGGTGGGTTCATGGCGGGGGGAGTCCAAATGCCCTACATAGGGGAACATGGACAAGGGTTGTTCAATTTTGAAGAGTAACTGCACTTTCTGCAAACTTTTAATATAACATAGAAACATGTCAAAAGTTTGGATCGGTGGGGTCCGGGTGCTGAGACCCCCACTGTTGCTGAAACGAAGGTGCAGAAGTATCTTCGGCTGTGATAGGCGTTCTCTGTTAGGGCTTATTCAGACTAATGTATAATACGTCCGTGCTACGCGCGTGAAAGACTTTCTATGGTCGCCTAACAAGGAGCGCAGACCACAGCCAAAGGTTCAGGGTGCTCAGCTGAGCAGTTCTGCAGCTTCGTTTCACCAATGGTGGGGGTCTCCGCACCCGGACCCCACCCATCCAAACTTCTGAGATTATGAAAAAAAACGGTTAAAGAGTAACTACTTTTTGCAGACTTTAAATATTTTTGTTTGCTTTTAGTTTAGAAACATTCATTTGTACCTTTAATTTTATAGGCTCACAAAGTTCATATATACAGTGAAGGAAATAAGTATTTGATCCCTTGCTGATTTTGTAAGTTTGCCCACTGTCACAGACATGAACAGTCTAGAATTTGTAGGCTAGGTTAATTCTACCAGTGAGAGATAGATTATCTAAAAAAAAACAAAACAGAAAATCACATAGTCAAAATTATATATATTTATTTGCTTTGTGCACAGAGAAATAAGTATTTGATCCCTTTGGCAAACAAGACTTAATACTTGGTGGCAAAACCCTTGTTGGCAAGCACAGCAGTCAGACATTGTTTGTGGTTGATGATGAGGTTTGCACACATGTTAGATGGAATTTTGGCCCACTCCTCTTTGCAGATCATCTGTAAATCATTAAGATTTCGAGGCTGTCGCTTGGCAACTCGGCTCTTCAGCTCCCTCCATAAGTTTTCGATGGGATTAAGGTCTGGAGACTGGCTAGGCCACTCCATGACCTTGATGTGCTTCTTTTTGAGCCACTCCTTTGTTGCCTTGGCTGTATGTTTCGGGTCATTGTCGTGCTGGAAGACCCAGCCACGAGCCATTTTTAATGTCTTGGTGGAGGGAAGGAGGTTGTCACTCAGGATTTGACGGTACATGGCTTCATCCATTCTCCCATTGATGCGGTGAAGTAGTCCTGTGCCCTTAGCAGAGAAACACCCCCAAAACATAATGTTTCCACCTCCATGCTTGACAGTGGGGACGGTGTTCTTTGGGTCATAGGCAGCATTTCTCTTCCTCCAAACACGGCGAGTTGAGTTAATGCCAAAGAGCTCAATTTTAGTCTCATCTGACCACAGCACCGTCTCCCAATCACTCTCAGAATCATCCAGATGTTCATTTGCAAACTTCAGACGGGCCTGTACATGTGCCTTCTTGAGCAGGGGGACCTTGCGGGCACTGCAGGATTTTAATCCATTACGGCGTAATGTGTTACCAATGGTTTTCTTGGTGACTGTGGTCCCAGCTGCCTTGAGATCATTAACAAGTTCCCCCCCCGTGTAGTTTTCGACTGAGCTCTCACCTTCCTCAGGATCAAGGATACCCCACGAGGTGAGATTTTGCATGGAGCCCCAGATCGATGTCGATTGACAGTCATTTTGTATGTCTTCCATTTTCTTACTATTGCACCAACAGTTGTCTCCTTCTCACCCAGCGTCTTACTTATGGTTTTGTAGCCCATTCCAGCCTTGTGCAGGTCTGTGATCTTGTCCCTGACATCCTTAGAAAGCTCTTTGGTCCTGCCCATGTTGTAGAGGTTAGAGTCAGACTGATTAATTGAGTCTGTGGACAGGAGTCTTTTATACAGGTGACCATGTAAGACAGCTGTCTTTAATGCAGGCAACAAGTTGATTTGGAGCGTGTAACTGGTCTGGAGGAGGCTGAACTCTTAATGGTTGGTAGGGGATCAAATACTTATTTCTCTGTGCACAATGCAAATAAATATATATAATTTTGACAATGTGATTTTCTGTTTGTTTTTTTAAATATAATCTCTCTCTCACTGGTAAAATTAACCTAGCCTAAAAATTCTAGACTGTTCATGACTTTGACAGTGGGCAAACTTACAAAATCAGCAAGGGATCAAATACTTATTTCCTTCACTGTACGGGAACACCATTATACAAGATAGTTTTAGATACTTTTACTTGCGGTATTTCTCCTGATGCAACCTAGATGAGTCTTCATCTGTATTACCTGTCTATAGGTTTCATAGACAAACTAATAGACTTCCTTAAAGGGAACCTGTCACATTTAACATACAGTCCAATCAGCAGATATCACATCATAGAGTAGGAGGAGCTGAGAAGATTGCTCTATAGTTTTGTGGGAAAAACCTTATAATGCTTATTATATTCAGTTAAATCTCTGCTCTTTCTGGGTTTAGGAGTCCAGTGGGTGGTCCTACTTTGTAATTGACAGGTATTTCTGCATGTGCACTTAGGGTATGTTCACACGGCCTATTTACGGACGTAATTCGGGCGTTTTTGCCCCGAATTACGTCTGAAAATAGCGCCTCAATAGCGCTGACAAACATCTGCCCATTGAAAGCAATGGGCAGACGTTTGTCTGTTCACACGAGGCGTATATTTACGCGCCGCTGTCAAATGACGGCGCGTAAATAGACGCCCGCGTCAAAGAAGTGACCTGTCACTTCTTTGGCCGTAATTGGAGCCGTTATTCATTGACTCCAATGAATAGCAGCGCTAATTACGGCCGTAATGGACGCGGCGTTCAAGCGCCTGCACATGCCGGTACGGCTGAAATTACGGGGATGTTTTCAGGCTGAAACATCCCCGTAATTTCAGCCGTAACGGACGCCCTCGTGTGAACATACCCTTAGAGAATGCTGTCAATCACTCCTAAACCAAGAACGAGCAAGGATTTACATTGTTAAATTAACAGTTATACTGAATCTTTTCCCAAAAAACGATATATGAATCTTCTCAGCTCTATAACATTCAGCCTGCAGATCGGACTGCCTTTTCAATGTGACCGGTTTCTTTTCAACAGTCCTAGTTTGTCAAAGGCAAATGTGGAGAATCTGTTTAGGAGCGATACAGCTAATGTAAGTATTTTTCAGTTCCCTATCTTGAGAACCTCAAAAGCAGAGGTGCTCTTCAAATATAAATGGTACTAAATATTTGAAGTGTAAAGCGTGGCAATAATTTGTGTAATAACACTGATAACGATTGTCCAAGCTCTATGCTAAATACAAAATAAGGGCTCATGCAAAAGGCAGCACATGGAGTGTCCGCTGCTGTTGGGTAATATATTACCGAAATAGTCTCCCCCTATATAATAATGCTTCTAGGGGAGAATAGCTCCGTAATATAGCATTTAATGGACTATGCCACCATATGGCTGCTCTAGGTGCTGTATTACAGCTCTGCACAGTTGGCATTTGAGACCATGATCATAAAAAAAGTCACGTCATAAGGGGCATATGCAGTTGTCATCTTGACGGTTTATACTGCCAATTAGGCGCTAGTTGATCGTCTTGTGCATTAAATCTTTTACATCTGACTTTGCAAGAATGTGGGCAAAATCGAAGACCTATCTGGGATAACATTCATTTGGTTCCTAAATTAAAGAGGACCTGTCACCTCTCCTGACATGTCTGTTTTAGTAAACACTTGTATTTCTTACAAAATAGCATCTATTCATAGACCTTTGTGTTGTGCCATTCCTCTGTTATACCTCCTAGAAATGTATGAATAAATATATACGTGTATATTTCACGTCCGAGTTTCCCCACGTTTATCTGAATAAGGCCTTAGGCCTGATTTACACGAGCGTGTGCGTTTTGCGTGCGCAAAAGGCACTTAACAGCTGCGTGTGTCATCAGTGTATGATGCGCGGCTGCGCGATTTTCGCGCAGCCGCCATCATTATGACACTCCGTTTGGATGTTTGTAAACAGAAAAGCACGTGGTGCTTTTCTGTTTACATTCAGAGTTGACAGCTGTTGTGCGAATCACGCTGTTCGCACGGAAGTGCTTCCGTGTGGCATGCGTGGTTTTCACGCACCCATTGAGTTCAATGGGTGCGTGATGCGCGAACAGCGCACAAAGATAGGACATGTCGTGACTCACGCTTAGCAAAACTCACGGACTGTCTGCACTGCCCCATAGACTAATATAGGTGCGTACGACACGCGTGAAAAGCACGTGTAAACGAGGCCTTAGACTGTGAGCTCTGATTGGACAATGTCAGACTGTATAGGAAAACACCCCCAGCTGGTAACACCCAGTTGTAAATTTATTAGAAGGAATAAGAGCGGATTGGTACATAGAGAAGTTATAAGAAAAGATCCCCCGGACTTGTTGTTTTATCTAGAATCCTAGTATTTACTTAGACGCGTCAGGAGAGGTGACGGATCCTCTTTAACTGGTGTCGGCAAAAGTACAAAATACATAATGGTCTGTAAATGATGTTTACAAATGATCTGAATGTGCAGTAAATGATACAAACGCTTCATTTATTCTTCGGATCTATCAGTCAATTCTGTTTTCAGTAGGGAAAAGCAAGAGATCCCAGGACAATACTGATTGACAGATTATTAGTGCGCTGTGTAGAATACATATTTATATGTGATAATCATTGTCTGCTTCGCACGGCTGAAAGTATATTTTTTCTTCTTGCTGGACTTTAATAGCTAGATATTATTGAAGCATATCCAATCTAATGTATGGGCGATGATGTGTACTAGCCTAGCGCCGAGGCACTCCTCCTGCTGTTTGGCCTCATTCACATAGATGTATATCTGGTACACAATACAGCCATACGTTTCTTGTTAAAATATGTAGTCTCTGCCTTTACTTTTATCATTGGGAAAAGTTTTCCCTAGAAATAAATTACTGGCACTGCAGTGAAGTCCAAGCCTCAAATGGTGCTGCAGGACAAATCCATGCGGTGGTTTATGTATCTCAGACCTAAACTAGAAGTTGTCTAAGATTAGAGAAACATGGCTGTTTTTTTTTTCAGAAACAGCGCCACATATGTTATTGGGTTGTGAGTGGTATTGCAGCTCAGCTCCATTGAAGTAAATCAATAGGAAGGAATCGGCCATGTTTTTCTAATCCTGGACAACCATTTTAAGGCTAAGTCCACAAGCAGCAAATTTCTCCGCTGTGGATTTTGCTGTAAATAAAGTGTGAAAAGCGGATTTTGTCTGCGTTTTACTGAAGATTTTGCCCTTTGCTGTGCATCAAAATCAGACACAAATAGGTCACCTACAGAGAGTGCCCCAAAATCCAAACCATTCTTTTTTTGCAGCATGTGAATAAGGTTTTGTAAAAAAAAAAAAACGATTCCATTGCATTGCACTGTGTTCTGCTGCGAAATCTGCAACATATGTCACGTCTGAACATGGCCTTCGTTGCCCGAAGAGAAACAAAATGGTACTGAGCTCTCTCCCCATTAGCTCCTGTTTAGGGCACCACTAAAAAGTGCACGTTGTCTGTTAATTTACTATCCCAACTGGCCACTTCTACAGCACCTTACAAACTCGGTTTGTTATTTTTGACAGTTGTCGGTTCAAGTTTTTCTAAGCTGGCACCACCTGCTGCTTTAAGCAAATTAAATGTTGGCGCTACAGGAATAAGGCCACTTTCACATGGAGGTGGTTTGGTCAGTATTTTTCAGCAGTATTCATAGGCCAAAACCAGTAGCGGGTCCAAAACATGAAAAGTGCAAATCTTTCCATTATACTTTTTCTTTGTTTATGTGCCACTCCTGGTTTTGGCTTACAAATACTGATGTGTGAATGTGGCCATATGTACACGCAGCTGCCGTGCTGCAGTAGTGCCGCGCAGGCAAGAACCTTGCAGAAAAAAAACCTGTTTTACAACCTGTTTTTGCTTGTTCAGATAAAGTACATTGAAACCACATTGGGCACCCTAAGGCCTCATGCCCACTTCAGTTGTTATCCGTTTTCTTCAGTGTGTTATCTATTTTATTAACAGATAGCACAGTGACACATTCATTTCTATGGGGCCATGCACACTTCTGACACTACCGTGTGGCCGTTCCGACAAAAGTAGGACCGGTCCTACTCCTGTCCGTTTTTGACAGTACAGTCTCGGCCATTCCATTCGTTTGGTCCGTTGAAACAACGGACAGCATACGGAAGCCATCCATGTGCGGTCCATGTTTGACGGATACGTCACTAGCGGCCGTACGACGGGCAATAGAAGTGTGCATGAGGCCTAAGGCCGGGTTCCCACGTAGCGTAAATGCTGTAGAATTTCTGCAACGGAATTCTGTGGCATTTACAGTAGCAGTAAAGTGGATGAGTTTAGAAAATCCCATGCCCACGCTGCGGAAAAAAACTGCAGCGTAAACGTTAATAAATTGACCTGTGGTGCGGAATTTAATTGCGCAGCATGTCAATTCATTCTGTGTTTTCGTTGATTTTCCGTTGCAGGTTTTCCCCATTGAATTCAATGGTGGTACAAATCCTGCAACAGAAAGCCGAGTGTTGCGATTTTTGTAGGTTATTGGCAGCGAATACACAGCAAAAAGCGCAACTACAAACCACCTTATTGCACGTGCTTGCTTTTTTCGTAGATTAACTTCTAACAATCTACCAGGCAGTGGTAAAATGCATCACTAACGTGATCAAGGCGCATAAACACCAGTGGCCCGCAGCATGAGGGGGCTGTGTGGCGTTATCTACAGGGGGGCTGTGTGGTGGAATCTATAGGGAGGGACTATCTATGAGGGGGGGGAGGGGAGGGGGGGCACCAGTCAAAAGTTTGCTATGGGGCCCAGTCTTTCCTAGTTACGCACCTGATAAACACATATTCATGGCTGGCGGCTCCCCGTCAGGTTTTTAAAACAAAATAAGGCGTCATTCTGTATTTACTTTACTATGGACCTAGAGCACTTTGCTTGCCTTGAGATACTTTTGAAATGTTACTGTTTGGCAAGGAGAGGCCCATAAATGTGACTTGCTGGTGCACCTTATTTTAAAGGGGAAATCCACATATAATAGTCTGGCTCACCAGAAGATGGCATTGATGGGGGCTGTGACCATCAAAGATTTCCAAACTTATGATTGGGAACGAGCGTTCATATGAACCCTAGTTTGCTTAATCGTTGACCCTTGCAAAAAGGCCTAAGTCTCTGTTCACACTGAGGTTTTTTTGCAGGCCCCATGCACACGACCGTAAAAAATCTCCGTAATTACAGACCGTAATACGGTCTGCAATTATGGACCTGCCCAGTTCTATTGGCTGCGGACACCCTTCCGTATTGGTACGGATAGGTATCCATGCCGTAGAACTATGCCGGGAATTATGGAGCATGTCCTACTTTTCGATTTTTACTGGCTGTGCTCCCATACTTTGTATGGGAGCACGGCCCGAAAATGCAGCAGTCAGCTGGCCGTGCCTGCCCTTGCGGGCTGTGATTACAGGCACGGCGAGGGCATCAGGTAATATTACTCCATAGACCTATTTATAATTTTGTCCTGAGACCGGAGGGTCACTTTGTGTCCACAGTGCAGCTCAGAAATATCTGTCAGGAGAGGACATGGTGGATTTCCCCCCTTTTTTTTTTTTTTAGGTCTTGGATATAGCTATACAATTGTATACCTCATTTATTCAAAGTGATCTGTACTGTGACCCATTGTGCTTAATGTATTTTAGAAATGCTGAAAGCTTAAGGGTTAATGTTTGTTCAATATCATTTATGCACTTTTTTATTTTATTTTTACAGATGTTCTGATAATTTAACAATTGTTTTTTGTTTTTTTTTCAAATAAAAATGATTCAACCTTTTACGTTTCGGAGTATTTTCAATAAGGACCATTGTCCGTGTTCATGATTGCTGGGGGATAGGGTAGTTGGATTTGTAAAAGATATTATATTTAGAAAATGGCCTTATAGACCATTCCGTAATGCAATGTGATAGACTGAAATAATTTTCGTTACAAATGGAAACTATTCCAATGATCAACCTACAGAGAAATACAAGTCCTCTCTGTTGTCCTGCAGATGGCTGTAGCAGCACAGAGCAGAATGCATCACAGAATACAGGCTGCAATAAATGGCACTTCTAACTTGCTGCTGATGCCTGCAGGCCAGCAGCGCAAATATGATTTCAGGTTATAGGGAACTGTTTTTGCCTTTTGAAGGATGGATTTCCAGTAATAAAAAAACTGCATCAAAACGGTGTGTGTGATGCTGGTCTAAATGTTGAGCCAAAGCTAGAAGTGGATCCAAAAGGAAGAAAGGTATAAAGAAAAGACTGGTGAATCTCCTTTCTTTTGTGCCCACTCCTGTGTTTGGTTCAAAAACATCGAGCCCAATACTGTGTGTGATCGTGGCCTTAAAGGGTATATTGTCAGTGTGGTCATACTACAATTTGACCTCACCATGTGAATAGGAAAAAAACAAGTGTCCACAGCGCCCTCCTTTCGTAAGAGCTTTCCTTTTCAAGGGGATTATTAAGATGCAAAGTCACAATGCCCAGGAACCGCTTTAGGACCAATCGCATTAAGACTTTAGAAAGCTGACAGCATCCACCAAGATGTATAAAAAGACCCCCGCGTGGTTTAAAACGTTGCATTTTTGTCACCCTGGAATAAATGCCTGGGTGGATGCTGTCACCTTCTTCCTAAAGTCTTACCATGTGAAAAGACTCAAAGAGCTCAAGTCAAAAACTTCTAGAAAGTCACACTCACTGGGATCTAAGAAGCTGCAATACAGGGATTGTTTATAGGTTCCCACGTTGGAAAGCTGCTTTAGGGCAGGAACACACGGCGTAAACACTGCAGATTTTCCGCAACTAATTAATTGTGGAAAATCCGAAGCGTATTACAGTAGCAGCAGTGTGGGTGAGATTTCAACAAATCTCGTCCCCACACATAGGAAAAAAGCTGCTGGAAAAAACCTCATTATATTCACCTGCGGTGCGGTTTCCTCAACCGCAGCATGTCAATTAATTTCTTCTGTTGCGGGTTTTCCCCATTTGAATTCAATGGGGTGCTTAAACCCGGAACAAAGTGGTGTTTTGCGGCGGAATCACCGATTCTGCAGCAAACATCGTAAGTAAGAAAAAAATAATTATACTTACCCAGAGTTCCCTACCTCCGCTGCAGTCCGGCCTGCTGGGATTATGTTTCATCCCATGTGACAGCTGCAGCAGTTACATGGCCTGCAATGTCAGCGCGGAAGGCCTGACTGCGTGCAGAGATGAGGGAGGGGGGGTAAGTATGAATGGTTTTTCGGACAGCATTCCCTGTGGTGTTGAGGGCAAATACGCAGCTTGACGCAGGACATGTCAGGTCAGATGGGGGTGGGTCCCGGAGGCCCCCTAAACCCATTTCTACCTTTGTCTGTTCGTTCTGCCTCCTGGCCACTTCCTGGTTATATGGTCAGGAGTTACGAAAACAGCCTAGCTTGCTGAGCTACACTGTTTCCGTAACGCCAATAGTAGAGAATGGCAGTTATAGAAGCAGCGCATCATGCGTAACTACCATTCAGTTCTATGGGAGCCCCGTTCTGGAGATAGGTGGGACCCACATCTATCTGACATTTATGGTGTACCTGTGGATTTTTCTCATGGGAAGGTCCTGTCAGCTTACCTCTACTTTAGTGACTATTCTGCATGAGAAAAACCATGCTGGAACATCCTTTCTTAGAACTGTTCATTGTGTCGTTCCTCTCTTATACCTCCTGGAAATGTATAACTGAATTGAGAACTGGATGTATCATTGGGTTGTGTCCTTACAATCCAACTGTCCATTCTGTGCTCACAGTCTCTCAGACTGTTTAGGGACACTATTGAAAGGGAAATGGTAACACCCAGTTCTCTATTTATTCACACCTACTCCGTTCTTTCCAGGACTCCCATAGAAGTAAAAAGGGTGCGTGGCCGCCTCTCCATTCATTCTCCACCTGGATGTGGCGTCCATCTCCCGAAGTGGGTCGGTGGACCCCCATTCCACAGATAGGTGGGACCAACACCTAGTAGATATTTTTTTTTTTTTTTAGCATATCCTGTGGATGTCAAATGCCAGAGATGGTAATACCGCTTAGGTTGCTGCGCCCAGCTTCCATCTGGATGGAGAAAGGTGGTTTCCAGTTATTGCTTGTGGATTTTTGACCCAACAGACCTGCTGTTTAGTGTAGGAGAGATCATTGGAGTCCTTCCGTTAGAGAAGAACTGCTGCCGACGTTGGGCCAGGGTGGACAGTTACCAAACACCACCTCATATCCCTACTACCAGGGTCCCTATGATTGTGACATGGGGGGGGGGGGGGAGAGATTAGTTATAGCAGCACCTGAATTTTCAGCACTTGAGTGACTGGTAAAACTATTAATACAATTTAAAGAGGTGGTAATATTTAATGTGCAGGCAAAGAAAAAGACAAACTAACATTTGCAAAGTACAGAGAGCAAAAGGCATGATGTGTGCGTCAAGACTAAGTAATAAAACTTTTGCAAAGCCAAATGATCTTTAGTGCACGTTCTAAATGACTATAATACAAGTGTTTACTATACTTATTACAGTCCACGTTACAGCCGCGTTCATCACGCTTCATGTGACAATGGACACCCGCAAGCCATTCTAGATTCATATATAATTCATCTCTTCAATAATAAGCTGGTTCGATCTTATTGGAATAAATGTGACTATAGATTTCATCTACATTTATTATGACGTCAGCGTCATCCAGAGATTTGTACAACCTGTTTTCCTAGGTTTCCACCTTTCATCATGGACACAAAAGCCCCTGTAAGAGAAAAATGTCAAACCGTTGCACGAAGCATGCGTTCAGAAGAAAACGGACGATTGTAAAATCTTATTACACAAGTACACGTCGAACATACAAAGTAGGAAAAAGCGGCTTATGCCCTCGACCTTGTGCATTAAAAGCACAGCACATATGTAAGGTTAGATCTGATTCTAGGAAAGTTGGGTGACAACCAAGATCATTACAACTACTAGAGGGATTGTCACCCAACTATCCCAGACCCCTCTGTGAGATGCTGACTTATTATGCAGTTATATAGCCACTGTTGCTGTAGAATTACAAAGATTAGCCATTTAGGAGCCTGGGAAAGCTGGGTGACCACCTATGAGAGTTGTAATAGAAGACTTATTGGTTATCAATCCTTTTGCAGAAAGAGCTGAATAGAATATTAAGACTTCAGATAAGAAGACAACCGTTATATTTTCAGGTATAAAATATCTCTAGAAGGTCTGATGGCTGTATAAGGGCTCGTCCACATGCTCCGGAATTGGCACATTTTTTCCGGCCATAATTATAGCCGGAAAAAACGCAGCAGAATACCGTAGCAGCAAAGTGGATCATATTTAAAAAAATCTCATCTACATGCTGCGTAAAACTTCCAAACCGAAATTTACCTGCAGTGCGTATTTTTCGTACCGCAGCATGTCAATTCCTGCTACGGAAAGTGTGCAGAATTGCTGCATTTTCAGAGGAGATATCACCATCTCCTAACATTGGGAAAAACGCAGCAATTTACGCACCAATTTCTTCTGCAAAAACCGCAGGAAATGGTGCATTTTTGCCGCAGCGGAAAGGCTTTAACTTTCAACGGAATTGCTGGAGAAATTTTCAAAAATTTCTGCAACATTTACGTTAAAATAAGCTGACATTTCGCTACGGGAAAAAACGCACCATTTCCTTTGGGTTTTACTGCAGAAAATGGTGCGGATTTTGCTGCGTTTTTTTTCAATGTTGGGAGATGGTGACCTCTCCTCAGAAAAAACACAGCAATTCAGTCCCATATCCGCAGCAGAGAAAATTTTACACAGCGCGTGTATGGGATTTGTTAAATTTCACCCACTTTGCTGCTACTGTATTCTGCGTATTTTCCATCCGCAATTCCGGCCGGAAAATACGCAGCAATTCCGCTATGTGTGGACTGGACCAGCCCAAACAGTACATGGCACAGAATCCTCACGGTTCTGTATTACGGACCCATAGGCACTCTGTGGAGAATATGGTGCCTTACAGAGGCATGCAATGGAACTGCTCTCCACGCTGGGCAAGATATGAGGATCCTGAACAGGGGACACCGTGCCTCTATATACGCAGAATTCTTTAGGGTCAATGCACACGATGCGTACTACGTGCGGTTTTGCCGCATGTATTTGCGTGCGACAAAACCACAGCGTAATACAGTACCAGCATAGTCAATGAGATTCCAGGAAATCTCATGTCCACTCTGCAGTATTTTTCTGCATGTAAATTGACCTGCGGTACGTATTTTAAAATCCGCAGCATGTCAACTTATCTTGCGTTTCCGCTTGCGAATTGTTTATGCCTAGTGCTGAGGAGAATCGCACCAAAATCCGCAGCATGAAAACGCGCCGAAACCACATGCAAAATTTAAAACCGCACGATTAGATGCAGTTTTAACCTGCGAATTTCCTGCGTATTGTTACGGTTTTGGTGTGTATTTTCCACAGCAAAATACGCAACGTGTGCATGTAGCCTTAATGGGATGTGTAAATAAGCGTTTAAACTGGAAAACGCCCTAATGTTTTAGTTTGCTGCTCATGTTCCATCAGTCATTACCAACATAAACATTTATCTCACAAAGACTAACTAGATGGGCCGCCCCCCCCCCCCAAACTCCCCCCTCCCCATTAATTTGATTGAAAATGTTGTCATGCTTCACTTTACCTGTGGCGGCGCTGTAGGATAATATTAAAGAGAACCTTTCACCTGGGGCATGTAATAGGCAGGGCTGCACAAACCCTGGGGCACGTTACATTTTTTTCCTACCCTCCTCCGTTATTTAGATATTGGTGCCGTTATATTTGGCGCACAAAATTTAAATAACCCCCTGAACTGTCAATGGGACGTGTTTAGGCAAGGGAGTGTGTAACATCGCTGTAACACTGTCCAATCAGCTATAGACAGTGTCACAGCAAGAGCTGGAGAGAGGAAAGGGTGTGCACGCACACACTTTTAGGGCTGATTCAGACGAACGTTGCGTTTTTGCGCGCAAAAAACACTTGACAGCTCCGTGTGTCATCCATGTATGATGCGCGGCTGCGTGATTTTCGCGCAGCCGCCATCATAGAGATGAGTCTAGTCTATGTCAGTCACTGTCCAGGGTGCTGAAAGAGTTAACTGATCGGCAGTTAACTCTTTCAGCACCCTCGACAGTGAATGCCGATCACAATATAGAGAAACCTGTTAAAAAAAAAAAGAAAAAGTTCGTACTTACCGAGAACTTCCCTCCCGGCCGTTGCCTTGGTGACGTGCCTCTCTTGACATCTGGCACCACCTCCCTGGATGACGCCGCAGTCCATGTGACCGCTGCAGCCTGTGCTTGGCCTGTGATTGGCTGCAGCTGTCACTTGGACTGAATTGTCATCCCGGGAGGTCAGACTGGAGGAAGAAGCCGGGAGTTATTGGTAAGTCAGAACTTCTTTTTTTTTTTTACACGTTCATGTATATTGGGATCGGAAGTCACTGTCCAGGGTGCTGAAACAGTTTAACTCTTTCAGCACCCTGGACAGTGACTATCTCCTGACGTCGCGTACCGGAAATTTTTTTGCCGAGTTCGGCCGAACCCGGTGAAGTTCGGTTCGGTTGTCCGGTTTCGCTCATCTCAAAGACACTCCGTTTGGATGTTTGTAAACAGAAAAGCACGTGGTGCTTTTCTGTTTACATTCATCCTTTTGACAGCTGGTGCACGAAACAGGCAGTTGACCTGCGTGGTTTTCACGCACCCATTGACTTCAATGGGTGCATGATGTGCGAAATACGCGGAAATATTGACCATGTCGCGCTTTTTGCGCAGCGGACAAACGCTGCGCAAAAAGCACGGACTGTCTGTACTGCCCCATAGACTTGTATTGGTCTGTGCGTGGCGCGTGAAAACCCTTACTCTTCAGCTCTCTGCAGACAAGAACAAGACTGTGATCTCTCACGAGAGATCGCACAGTCTTGTCCTTGTCTGCCGAGAGCTGAAGAGTGAGTGAGAGTGCGCGCCACTCTCTCCAGCTCTTGGCAGACAAGGACAAGACTGATCTCTTGCCCAGTCTTGTCCTGGTCTGTCAAGAGCTGAAGAGTGAGTGAGAGCGCATGCGCGCACAGCTCCGAGCTGCATGCGCGCACAGCTCCGAGCTGCATGCGCGCACAGCTCCGAGCTGCGTGCACATGCTCTCCTCTCCCCAGCTCTTGCTGTGAAACTGTCTGTAGCTGATTGGACAGTGTCACAGGGATGTTACACGCCTCCTTGCCTAAACACGCCCCATTGACAGTTCAGGGGGTTATTTAAATATCGGGCACCAAATATAACGGCACCGATATCTAAATAACGGACGATGGTAAGAGAAAAATTTAAAGTGCCCAAGGGTTTGTGCAGCCCTGCCTATTACATGGTGCACTCAGCTGCACATGTATGGGCAGGTGAAAGGTTCTCTTTAAAGCTGATTGCTGGGGGTCCCATCAGTAGAACACTGTGATCAGCTTATCGTTAGGGGAGGGGGACAAAAGGTATTCTCTAAATTGGACAATCTTTTTTATTAGGATTTAAACGGAGATTAAAGAGGATCTGTCATCTCTCCTGGCATGTCTATTTTAGTAAATACTTGAATTCCCCATGAAATAACAATTCTGGAATATATTTTCTTATAACTCTGTGTTGTTCTTCCCAGAAATGTATGAATAAATTGACAACTGGGTGTTACCATTCCCCTTGTCAAAGTGGCTTGTCCCTACGCAGTCTCAATCCTTCACCTCTGATTGGACAGTGTCAGTCTGTGTAAGGACACACCCCCAACTGGTACCACCCAGTTGTCAGTTTATTCATACATTTCTAAGTAGAATAACAGAGGAACGGCACAACGCAGAGTCCTAAGAAAAGATGCTCCAAAATTGTTATTTCATGGGGAATACAAGTATTTACTAAAATAGACATGTCAGTTGAGATGACAGGTCCTCTTTTAACCCCTTAACGACCGCCCACCATCTTTTGACGGCAGGCGGTGCTGGTCCTTAGTCTACAGCGACGTGTTTTGGCGTCGCTGTAGGTTAGGCTGATGAGCGCTCCTGTGAGCTCATCCTCTAAGCAGGAGATGTATCTAACAGCTCCTGATCTTAGAGGAGCCTGCTAAATACAGCTGGGGTCGGAAAACATTCAGACCCCGGCTGTTTAACCCTTTCATCGCCCCGGTCCGTGACCACGGCAAGATCAAAGGTGACTCCCCGCTTTGATCTCGTCATCGGAAATCCAGTGATGTGATCAAACACCAGGGAATCCATCTGCAGTCAGCCCTGGGGACCTACAAAGGACCCCAGGGCTGTCTGTTCATTAAGCCTGCTGTTCGGGCACACGATGTACTGCCCTAACAGACGCCTGTGTCATAGTGACACAGTATTATGTATTAGCGTACAGGAGTATGCTAATACATTACAAGTAAAAAATAAAGTTATAAATAAAGTTATCCCTTAATGGGGTTAAAAAAAAAGTAACTAAAAAAATAAAGTCCAAAAAAAAAGTCATTATTTTTGCATAAAATATATTTTATTTCCCCTACACTAAATAAAAATAAAAAACCTACACGTATTCGGTATCTAAAGGACCGTAATAACCTGAAGAATTAATCTAATGCGTTATATAGCATGAAACAAGAACGGGATAGAAAATAAACATGAAAAACGATGCTGAGAATCGCTTTTTCTTATATTCACGCCGTAAAAATATCTTTTTTCTTTGTCCAAACTATGGGGGAAAAAATAAAATTTCTCCCGCATAAAACAAGGCTTCATACGGCCGAGTCAACGAAAAAAATAAAAAAGTTATGGCTGCTGAAACGCAGAGAGGTAAAAACGGAAAAATGTAGCAGGTCCGGTCATTAAGGGGTTAAAGGAAAAAATAAACATTTTCTTTTTACCTGCCGTGTTTTCAATTCCTTGTACAAGAGTCTCCTTAACCTGTGAAGTAGAAATGGAAAAAAAAACATGTTAAAAGCAGATAAAAATACAGTGTCAGCAGAAAACTGTATGAAGAGTGAGGCATCATGTCATTTTGTTCCTCTTCAGAACAGCGTGGTAACACTTCGTTCCCGAGAACAGACTCAGCGTTACATAATATTTTAAGGGGATAGTGAGTTTGCACTGGAGAAAATAGGACACTGGGAATCAGGCAGCTGAATGAAACTGTAGAGAACATAAGAACTTGCCCAAGTGTCAATGTCATCCCACTCCTGAACAAAATCAACATCGTTACCTACATATATGTGACTAAAAGGGTCAACAACAAAAGGTGCGCTACTTAAGAAATAACATCTGCAGCAGCATAGTAGGCAGAGACTCGGGTGATATATGTATATTTGGCAACAGTCCAGATTATGGCGGGACAATCCCGCAAATACGGACTGTAAAAGGGCCATCGTTTATGTAAATGTGTATGAAAAGTGGGTGTTTACAACCATTCTGGGGGCAATCCCAAGCAGAACGGGGGCAGGGCCAAAAGATCCAGATTTTAAAGCATTTAAATGTATTTGGATTCTGTCAACTTTAAAAAATCAATAAATGAATGTCTCATGTGACCAACATATTTAAGTCTAAGGCTAGATTCACATCCCATTTTAACATCCTGTTAAAACGGTCTTTTGTGGGGGGGGGGGGGGGGTTCTCTACTTAGGGATCTATAGGTTTTTAATGGGGCTTCTGTCATTGTTAAAATTGTCCATTTGTTTCCATTTTAAAAGTTTCCTTTAGGATCCGTTTTTTTCAAACTTAAACTATCCTGTTCAACTACAGGATCCTGAGGGACCCGTTTTTCTGTACACCGCAAGTTTATGGCAATAGAATGCTACGTGATAGGCATCATGTTGCGCCATCCTATTCGACATCCGTTTTTTTTTTACATGATAAAAAAAACACAGGGTTTTAACAGGATGCTAAAACTTTATATGAACCTAGCCTAAAATAGATGAGACGATGGAGAACGCGGAATCCTCTGAAATCTCCAATTAATCCTGATGGTGCAGTCGGCGGATGACCTCGTACACAGCCAGAAGTGGCGGCCACCGGCAGCAGAGGACCCCCGGACAAGAACAGTATATGGGCACCTTACTCTTCTATAAGTCAACATAGAGCACCCCTTTAATATCTTTCTAACAACCAACCAATAGTAATAAGGAATCGTGTGACTTTATCAAAGCAATAAAAACTTTATCCCCAACGCACCTTCAATTCTCCTGTTCTTAACCACTGACTGAGCTGCTGGAGAGCCATTTCATGTTGATCTGCGTAATTCAAGACCATAAATCTTTCCCTATCAAAAATTCACATAAGTACATGAATACTGTATTTACTGTGCCACATATTTGCATTATTCAGGTACAAGATTTGTAGTTTATTTGAAGAAAAATAAATATGTTAAAAAAAAAAATGGTTACTATGCACATGCTGAATATATACAGTATTAATATACACTGGATATATTCAACATGCGCATATTGTCCACTTTTTTTTTTTGCATATTTCTATTATTTTTATTATTATATAATAACACGCATTAGAATGTAACAAAATAAATTGGTATTACATTGTTAGATGGTAAAGTTAAAATTGCTTATTTTTTTATAACATACAACAAAAAAAAAAAACAACCTTGTGATATTGCGCTCTTTCAGGATGTCCTCTGTCTGAGGATGAAGAGGGGGTGGATAAGGAACGTCCTTGTTGTATTGTGAGATCTGACCACATAAAATGATATGGCTGTTCTTCGTCATCTACTTTCATAAACAAAAAGATTTTTTTTTAATGCAACATCTAAGGCTGTGTTTATACATCAAGGTCATTTTGTGTTTTCCTACTGCAATTTTTGCTAAATATTGGCATAAAACGCATTTTGACTGTAACGCGCGTGAATACAGTCTTAAAGGGGTATTCACATCTTAAACATTTATGGCATAAACACAGGATATGTCATAAATGTCTGATAGATGAAGGTCCCAACTCTGAGTACCGCACCTATCTCTAGAACGGGGCTCCCAGACTCCGAGTGGTGGCCACTTCCATAACTCCCCTAGAAGTAAAATGGAATTACGGAAAGTAGCAGTTGAAACAGCGTAGCTCGCTGTGCTACACAATTTCTGTAAGCCCGGCTATCTCTCTACTGAATCTTTACCTGGATGCGGTGGCCGACTCACCAGCCACGGACTGGTTCAGGGGGCCCCCATTCTTAAGATAGGTGGAAGTCATTGAGCCGATACCTGCATCTATCAGATCTTTATGGCATATCCTGGGATATGTCATAAATGCCTAAGATGGGAATACCCCTGTAAAGCCTAGATCAAATTAAATTGATTGTAATTATGACACCTTTTGACCCTATAAAACCACTACTTTGTAAGTCAGAGAATCACAGATGACTACATTATTGTCACAAGTAGAAACTGTGTCACAAGTAGAAACTGAACAGCTCTCCAGTGCCAAACAGCTCCCTATATTTCAGCTTCCTAGACCCCCTTTGAGTATAAATTTAAGAGTTAATTCATGCTAACTACAGTCCTACAAGAATGTTCAGATTTTTAATGGCATTAAGGTGGCTGGTCGAACAAGCTATTATTCCCAACCCCCAAAGACATGTATGCTTGACCGAGCGTACATGTGAACTTAACGGGGAGAGGGGAATAAGCCGTTGCCAGGCACTTCTGGTATGTCCAAGAAATCTAACATGCCCGAGCCTTCTCTCCCCCCCCCCCCTCCGACATCTGTTGTTGGGGGAGAGTTGGGACACCCCCATACACATTAGACAGTCGATCCCGCCTATATCGGTCGATATTAATCTAATGTGTATTGGCACCTTGATGCATCAGACGAACGCATTTATGCTGAGAGATCATCAGGACAATAAGGTTATATTCACACACAGCCGATTTGATGAAAAATGTCTGTCCCCAGAAAAAGGCTGCAGGAACAGCCCCATTCAGATATAAGGAACTGATTTTCAGTAGCAGAAATGTCTGCAGCAAATCTGTCGCATGTGAATGTGCCCTAAAGGGGTTGTATCAGAATACAAAAACCATTGCTGCTTTCCTCAATGAACTCTGACACTCTTTTCCATAAGCTGTGTCTAGTATTACAGCCCGGTGGTATGTAACGGGGGGCTGAACTGCAGTACCGGACTCAGCCATGGACTAGAATGGCGCAGTTTCTTGAGCAAAGCAGCCATGTCTTGCTGATGTCATACAAACCCTTTAATGAAGGAAAAATAATAGTGCTTGATGGAATTGAAATATTGAATATTTACCTGACTTATAACAACATCGCTGATTTCTCCTCCGACATTGTCAAAGTACACATCCACTCCATCAGGACAGCATTCTCTCAACTTCTCTACAAGACCTTTGTCCTTGTAATTCAATGCAACATCAAAACCCAAATCTGAGGTCAATACTGAACACTTCTCATCCGTCCCACATGTTCCAACAATACGAGAGCAGCCAAGGAATCGTCCAATCTACAGGACATGTGTTGAATGAATGTGAAAGACGTTATATCCACTGACTGCCCAAATACATTTAAAGTGAATCTGTCAGTTCATGCTGCCCTATCTAAATAAGGCTATGTTCACAAGCTAAAGTAAAAACGGCTGTAAAATATGGAGCGGTTTTCAAGGGACAAAAAAAAACAACTCAGTTTTTCCCATTGAAATCAATGGGCAAATGTTTGGAGGCGTTCAGCTTCCGTTTTTTCAGGCGTTTACGCCCCCAAAAATTCCTGAAAACACTGCGTGTGAGCATAAATTAAGGCCTCCTTCAGATAGCCGCAATGCAGATATATTTTAGCATATGTATTGCGTCTGCAAGACCCTGACCCCTTCTCCCTTAAACACCACCACCTTATGGTGACAAAAGTACGGTTCAATTCAACCATGGGGAGTCAGGCTCTCGCGGCCATGATACGGACGCTAAAATGTGGTCACATTAGGGTCATCTCAGAAATGGCTGATTTTGGCCAACCATTGCTTTAAAATTATACGCAAACAATCGTTCAAATGGCCGACGTCAGACTACTGCTGTAGTTCGTTAAAAACAAGTGATTTGTGATGTCAGGATTTCGGCTGTCGTTAGCTAAAACTAGGCGTGTATTGCATAATTGGCCAATTACTGACGATCATTCGCCACTTAACGCAAACGCATTCGGTTGTATTACACTTTTTCAAAAAAAATAAAAATTTTTAAACCTGATCTACCAGTTTAGTCGGGCAAGTTGATGGTCAGATCATTCACATTGTGTTCAATCCTAACCTTAAGTGTATGCAGGGCCGGCCTTAGGTTGGATGGCGCCCTGTGCGGGACCTCTATTGCCGCCTTCCACAAAACAAAAATTAACCACATATATAGACACGTACATACTGGTACATATATACTATACATACATACATAAAGACATATTCAGATATACAGGCAAATATATATGCACACATACACATAGGTAAATATATAGACATACATACACAACAAAAAGTAAAAAAAGCAGCACAGTTCTTCCAAATCCATAGAGTCAGGGTGCAATATTCTCGTTGGGGCACGTGACCAGTGTCCCTAGAAATTAATCAGATCCTCCAAAACACGAGACAGCACTCCTTGGTTAGTGAAAATAGGGGTTTATTCACCACATGCAGGCATATATATATATATATATATATATATATACACACACACAGACACACACACACAGGCACATAAATACACACACAGAAACATATACAAAGACATATGCTCGATATGTGAAAAAGGAAAAGACGGCGCACCTCTAAGTTGATAACGTATTTGTAAAGGGTGGATGTTGTACAGGTAAGTGTAGGTAGACTCACCTGGTTAAGTTGTGCAGGATCATCACCACAACTTGACTTTATTACTTATTGGGTGAATTCACCCAAGTTCACTGATCAAGCCTCTGGAGCCGACCCACGGTTTTGAGCTCCAAGGGTGGAGTTTCTTTTCCGTGGTCACTTGGAATCGAGAGTCTGGAAAAAAGATGCTGCTTGTATCGGGCACTCCTGTGCGGCTGGTTCAGTAATTCCACAGAATCATCGGATGGATTTAAATCAATTTATTGGACATACTAAAACAATAAAAGTCCTGCTGCAACGCGTTTCAACCTCGTGCTGAGGTCTTTGTCAGGCATATCGATAGACGAAGACCTCAGCACGAGGTTGAAACGCGTTGCAGCAGTGACTTTTATTGTTTTAGTATGTCCAATAAATTGATTTAAATCCATCCGATGGTTCTGTGGAATTACTGAACCAGCCGCATAGGAGCGCCCCCGATACAAGGAACATCTTTTTTCCAGACTCTCGATATACAAATACATAAAAGGCACATATATACAAGCACAAAGACACATTCACATACAGACCATATATACCCACACAGGCACATATATTCTCAGTGCAAATAATGTAGTACATGTTACCTGCAGTCCTATGTAACATCACAGATAACACACAGTGATAACTCTCTGAGTACAGATAATGTAGTAGTGTTATCTGCAGTCCTATGTAACACCACAGATATCATAGTGATATAACTCTCTGAGTACAGATCATGTAGTAGTGTTACCTGTAGTCCTATGTAACACCACAGATAACACACTGTGATAAGTCCCTGAGTACAGATAATGTAGTAGATGTTACAAGGAACTTGTCACCAGCATTTCACCTATTGAACTCTACACACCTCTCACTGGCTGCTGCTGTCAAAAGTTCATCGGCGTTATCCCCTCATCGAAACGCCTCCTCTTACCGTAAATAACAGTCTGCAAACATTTTTCTCCTTTTATGGTAATCCGGCAGTCTCGTTCCTCGTCTTATGGGCACCGCCGAAGACTGTCCCACCCTGAATGCTGTCAATCAAAAGTAAGCCGTGACTCAAAAGTAAGGAGGCGGGTTAAAGACTGAGGAATGAAAATATGACTCTTTTGAAACTAAGACATGACTCTTTTATGCTCATTAGCATATGGCGCGGGAACACTAAATAACTGACTACTAAAGCTACAGAGCCGACTAAGCAGATAATTATAGGTTACATGAAAATAATTTTTCACCCACTTCCACCAGGTATTGCTGGTTTAATAGGTGAAATGCTGGTGACAGGTTCCCTTTAAGGGGATTTTACACAGGACGATTATCAGGCAGACAAGCGTTAATATAACGCTCGTTGCCGATAATTGCTCTGTGTAAACAGGGGAGCGATCTGCAGATAAACGAGCAAACGCTCCATCATCTGCTGGTCGTATCGTTTTAAAAAAAGTAAAATATTATTGTCGTCAGCAGCACATCCCCCTGTGTAAACGGAGATGCGCTGCCGACATGATAATAACTAACGACCACTCGTCCACATACATAGCTCCGCGTGACAGGAGCAATCGACCGCCGATCAACGATGTCTCGTTGATCGGCGCTCGCTGCACTGGCCGAGTGTCAGCAGGTGTAAAAGCGCCTTTACCTGCAGTCCTATGTAACACCCGAGATAACACAGTGATAACTCCCTGTGTACAGATAATGTAGTAGATGTGACCAGCAGTCCTATATAGCACCACAGATAACACACTTTGAGAACTATACCCAAACAGGCACATATGAAGACAAACAGACTATATATATATATAGATAGATAGATAGATAGATAGATAGATAGATAGATAGATAGATAGATAGATAGATAGATAGATAGATAGATAGATAGATAGATAGATTAGATAGCTATATTGTGCAGTGTACCTCCAAACTTGAGTTACACTTTGAAAAGATTGTTTTCATTAATTAATTGCCATGAATTCGTTAAAGTTTTATAGATTACCATATATTAAAATGTGGTATTTCCCTTAAGGGACAGAAGTGTATATAAGGGGAAGTAGAGTATATAAGGAGCAGTAGAGTGTATATAGGGGGCAGCAGAGTATATAGGGGCAGCAGAGTATATATAGGGCAGCAGAGTATATAAGGGGACAACCGAGTATATAAGGGAACAACAGAGTATATAGGGGACAGCAGAATATATTGGGCAGCAGAGATAGGCAGCAAAGTATATAAGGGGCAGCAGCGTATATAGGGGCAGCAAAGTAGGTAAGAGGCAGCAGAGTATATAAGGGGCAGCAAAGTATATAAGGGGCAGCAGAGTGTATCTTCATTTTATCTGTTCTACTTTAATATCGAACATACACTTACAAACAGACAAACACGCGCATACCGGTACATATACACACACATACCGGAACATATACACAGACATACTGGAATATATACACACAGAGACACTTACCATCTCCCCTTGCAGACAGGATCACAGGCATCTTGCAGGAGGGGCTGTGGGAGGAGCTTCCTCCTCTGCTCCTGTTTACTCCGTGCGTGTAACGAGGAGCTGAGGACAGAGCAGAGCACCGTGGCGCCCCCTACATGCACTCGCACAGGTCGCACACCCCTAAGACCGGCCCTGAGTGTATGGCCAGCTTTAGTGACAAGGCCGTACAGCATAGGCAGTCACGTTTTCTTTAAAATATAAAAAAAAAAAACTACCACATTTAAAAGAAATTATACACCGGGTTGAAGACAGTGTAATGTCCTGGGGTTGATGTGTCCAAAGGGCGCCTGCCCTACACCTTCTTCAGCTCAATCACAGAAACTAGAGCAGGGGAAGGCTGAGAGGAGCCGCCTATCAGACACATCTCCTCAAATCCAGCACATTACACTGCCTACGACCTAGTGTATAAGGTACAATTATACAGCGCAGCAGCCTTTTTTTTTTTTTTTTTTTTAAACCCTTAAAGCGTAACTAAACTTTCAGAAGACTTTTGACATGTCAGAAGTTTTGATCGGTGGGAGTCCGAGCACTGAGACACCCAAAGATTGCTAAAACGAAGCGGCAGAAGCGCTCGGGTGAGCTTAGCTTCTGATCAGCTTTTTTTGGGAAAGCCGAGCAGTTGGTGTACGGGATCATAGACTTTCTATTGAGTCCGTACATCGTTACGAGAAAAGCCGATCAGAAACCAAGAGGCTCAGCGCTCACCCGACCGCTTCTGCCGCTTCGTTTTAGTGATTGGTGGTGGTCTCAGACATGTAAAAAGTTTTCTGAAGGATTAGTTACCCTTTAATGTCTGTTACACATTTTTTTCACTAACAGATCAAGTTATTGTTCTCTTTTTTTAAAGGCTATGTACACCTTTGAAATATTTTTTTTATAAAAATGTGTATCAATGTTATTTGGCAACTGTCAAAATCCTTTATATTCAAAATTAATTTTACTTTTTGAGATACAGCTGCTTTGTATCCAGTATACAGAGCAGCTGTATCGTGCACTAAGAACTGAATGCGTCAGGTCCGCGGGACTGACGGGTTCGGCGTCAGCTGGTCCTGCGTAACCTGTAATCGACCACATCTAAATTATTAACTTAGATGTGATCGATACTGCGTGTCAGAGACATGAAGGACCCGCTGACACTAAACCCGTCAGTCCCACGGACCTGAGAGATACAGGTTTCAGCGCTAGATACTACATATAGCTATAATCTTCGGACTACCTCTATATCACTTACCTGTCCAGCCAATGACCCACAAGCTCCAGCAGCGCCACTAACAACCATGGTCTGATTTCCGCCAGGGATCACATGACCTTTCTCTTTCACACCAAGAAAAGCAGTCAAACCAGTTAATCCGACTACGCCCAGAAAATGTGACAGGTGCCCATCTACAAGACTAGGGTCCAGCTTTTTGGAAATAACATGGCAACAAAAAAACAAAACACAGGCATTTTTAGTAACCATCATTCTCCAAATTTATGAAAAAATACTACAATGTTCTGTTTTCTGCAGTGAAGGGGCACGCATTGAACAAATATCGATTATGGGGACCAGAATAGAGTATGTAACATACAGTATGATAAATAATATATGTGGCAACTTCATTCTACTCAGCGATCCCTCTCAGGCAGTGAGCAGTGGCTACAGGCAGGGCCGGTCGTCACGCTCATTGGAATAGAAAGTGTTGCGAGTCCTTTACAAAAAAAAACTCCATAAAAGACACGAAAGCAGGTGTATAAGTCAAGCTAAATCTGGGACCACTTGCATTTTGGATAGAGGTTCTTAGTCACTAGTCATACCCAGTGCCCATCACCTGTCAGAATATGTTAGTGACCCAGAGAAGTAATCACAGATGCCTTACATGATCAGGAATATTATCTATTAGCCCATTTACCGCAGTAGATCACTATGGATATTAACCTCTCCTCTATCATAAACCACCAGATATGAACCCCTCGGTACATTAGACCACAAGGGATGTTAACCTCCAAAACACACTAGACCATTGGTGGAAATTGAATCGCACTTTCAATTATATTTGGATGTACATATCCATAACATTGTATGTTAGCATTATTTGTGCAGTGTATGGCACTTCTATTCAGGAGCTGTATGGTAAAATTTATATAGGTATTACACCGTTTAGCCATAACATAACCACTGACAGGTGAAGTGAAAATCATGGATTATCTCAATACAATGGCACTTGTCCATAGGTGGGATATATTATGCAGCAAGTGAACACTCATGAGCACGCATAAGGATCTGAGCGACAGACAAGGGCCAAATTGTGATGGCTAGATGACTGGGTCAGAGAATCTCCAAAACAGCAGGTTTTGTAAAGTGTTCCCGGTATGCAGTGGTTAGTACCTACCAAAAGTGGTTTAAGGAAGGACAACTGGCGACAGGGTCAAGGGCGCCCAAGGCTCATTGATGCACATGGAGAGCCAAGGCTAGAATATCTGGTCCGATCCCCCCAAAAAAACTACTGCAGCATAAATTGATGAAAAAACGTAATATTGGCTATGATAGAAAAGTGTCAAAACACACAGTACATCACAGCTTGCTGCATTTAGGGCTGTGTACTCAAGTTGACCGCTGTCCACTAGCACAAGCGTGGGCATGTGAATGTCAGAACTGGACCATGGAGCTATGGAAGTAGGTGACCTGGTCAGTTGACGTCCAGGTGCATGTGTGTCGCTTACCTAGGGAAGATCTGATCCTCTTTACATAGTGCATCCTGGTGCCAGTCGGCTGAAGCAGTGTGATGCTCTGGGCAATGTTCTGGTTTGAGCAACATGACAAAGAGTTTAAGAGGTTGACTTGACCTCCAAATTCCCCAGATCTCAATCCGATCGAGCATCTGTGGGATGGGCTGGGAAAACAAGTCTGAAACATGGAGACCCCACCTCACAACTTACAGGATGTAAAGGATCTGCTGCTAATATCTCGGTGCCAGATATCACAGGACACCTTCAGAGGTCTTGTGAAGTCCAGGCCTCGATGGGTCACAGCTGTTTTTGTGGTATGAGAGGGACCTACACAATATTAGGCAGGTGATTTAAAGAGGCTCTGTCACCAGATTTTGCAACCCCTATCTGCTATTGCAGCAGATCGGCGCTGCAATGTAGATTACAGTAACGTTTTTATTTTTAAAAAACGAGCATTTTTGGCCAAGTTATGACCATTTTTGTAGTTATGCAAATGAGGCTTGCAAAAGTCCAAGTGGGTGTGTTTAAAAGTAAAAGTCCAAGTGGGCGTGTATTATGTGCGTACATCGGGGCGTTTTTACTACTTTTACTAGCTGGGCGCTCTGACGAGAAGTATCATCCACTTCTCTTCAGAACGCCCAGCTTCTGCCAGATCACGCTGTGACGTCACTCACAGGTCCTGCATCGTGTCAGACGAGCGAGGACACATCGGCACCAGAGGCTACAGTTGATTCTGCAGCAGCATCAGCGTTTGCAGGTAAGTAGCTACATCGACTTACCTGCTAACGCCGATGCTGCTGCAGAATCAACTGAAGCCTCTGGTGCCTATGTGTCCTCGCTCGTCTGACACGATGCAGGACCTGTGAGTGACGTCACAGCGTGATCTGGCAGAAGCTGGGCGTTCTGAAGAGAAGTGGATGATACTTCTCGTCAGAGCGCCCAGCTAGTAAAAGTATTAAAAACGCCCCGATGTACGCACATAATACACGCCCACTTGGACTTTTACTTTTAAACACACCCAGTTGGACTTTTGCAAGCCTCATTTGCATAACTACAAAAATGGTCATAACTTGGCCAAAAATGCTCGTTTTTTTAAAAATAAAAACGTTACTGTAATCTACATTGCAGCGCCTATCTGCTGCAATAGCAGACAGGGGTTGCAAAATCTGGTGACAGAGCCTCTTTAATGTTATGGCTGATCGGTGTATTTGGCATTGTAATTTGGTCAATATATTTTGGGAGTATTTGAGATATGTATATTTTGGCACTGTATAGTTTATTGTTTGGGGAGGTGGTTGTGGGCCTGTATAACATTGTTAATTAACCAACTGTATGCCAATGTGATTTGGTCACTCAGAATTAGAAAGTTATTTTTTTTTAATGTAATTCTACTAAATGTGATTTTACTGCTATTATAGGTACGCTCATTTGCACCCAAGTTACCTTTGTCAGAGCGTTGCCTTCCAATACACATGTTGTCTGCCAGGGCCAGTTAAAGTTTGTGACAATATCTCCAGGTTTAATGTGACTGTGTCTACTTTTCTCCACCACTCCAATACCACCACTATCCAGCACTTCTGAGATCTTCCATGGCAGGATATAATCTGCGCCTGTGTCATCGTTCATGCGGCAACGCTGGAAAAATTAAATAAGTGGACAGTTAACTACACAGACAATTCAGAATCTGTTTTACCTTCATCTTGTAATGGATAAGATGTACATCCAGTTTTACAATACCATACTCTATAGTAAGGTATCAGTGGTGGATTAAGTAGACCATGGGCCCTGGGCTGTTACCCAAACTTGGGCCCCCCTTCCTCACCGCCGCCCTGCCGCGCCGTAACTATTTTTAACACTACCTTTTTGGGCAAGCATTAACAGTGTTACGATTTCCCTTGTCACAGCGCGGTGTCCCTACATACTGACAGTATCACACTGTGCAGGGACACATCCTCCTGACAAGGGGAATTGTCTATCAGTCCTGGACTGCAGAAAGACTTTTTGTGAAATACAAGGATTCCTATAATAAAAATGTCAGGAGAGGTGACAGATTCTCTATAAATCTAGTGACTCACAGGTGACGACGTCTCAGATTCTAGTAGTTTTTTTCCTCTTTTCTTCTCCATCCGGTCCAGCGCTCATGACGACTTCTCCCGGCCATGACTCATTTCTGCAGAATTTGCCACTCAGACGTCTCCTCACTTTTCCAACATTTCCACACCTATAAACGAAAATAAAGTTATCATGGTGCCACATACTGTGCCCCTAAATATAATAGCACCAAACACTGCGCCTGAATATAATAATACCACACACTGTAAAACACCACATACACACAGCCCCCTGTACATAGTGCCACACACAGCCCCTGTAGATATTACACACCCCCATAGATATCGCCATACACAGCCCCCTCTATATATCACACATCCCCCCCCCATAGAGAGCGTTACACACAGCCCCCTATAGATAGTGCCAAACAGCCCCCCTGTAGAGAGCGCCACACAGCCCTCCCCCTTGTAAATAGCACCAAAAAGCCCCCCCTATAAAGAGCGCCACACACATACCACTGTGGATAGCACTACACAGCCCCCCCCCTTGTATATAGTGGCACACAGCGCTCCCCCTTGTATATAGTGGCACACAGCGCTCCCCCTTGTATATAGTGGCACACCGCGCTCCCCCTTGTATATAGTGGCACACAGCGCTCCCCCTTGTATATAGTGGCACACAGCGCTCCCCCTTGTATATAGTGGCACACCGCGCTCCCCCTTGTATATAGTGGCACACAGCGCTCCCCCTTGTATATAGTGGCACACAGCGCTCCCCCTTGTATATAGTGGCACACAGCGCTCCCCCTTGTATATAGTGGCACACAGCGCTCCCCCTTGTATATAGTGGCACACAGCGCTCCCCCTTGTATATAGTGCCACAAAGTTATGTACACATTTAAAAACTTTATATTCTAATTATATATATAAAAGTATGTGTGTGATTGATTGATTTCATTAAAAAATATTTTTACTTTTTGAGATACGGCTGCTTTGTATCCTGTATCCGTCAGGTCAGCAGGACTGACAGGATCAGTGACACGCAGGATCCACCTCAAATCTATCACATCTAAGATTATAATTTAGCGCAGGGCCCGTTTCACTGATCCCGTCAGTCCTGCTGACCTGACGGATACAGGATACAAAGCAGCTGTATCTCAAAAAGTGAAAATATTTTTTAATAAAACGGAATTACAAGTTGCACCAAACACACATTTTTATAAAAAAAAAAAAAAAAACGACGTGATTTTTGCGACGTTTTTTCCGTAGACAATTGCTATTTTAGAATTTTTATTCATAAAGTTTGAAAATAATAGTAAAAAAATAAGCTTTTTTACGTTTCAGCTATTTTTTTTGGTAATAACAGTTTTACCCTAAAATAGACCTTTTATTTGTAATCGTCATTGTTTACCGTAAATTTTAATATATTACATGTCTATATTAGGGTAATTGGGTCAGCGCTAGCGTTACAACAATGATTGGCGGGGGGGAACGTTTTTTTTGGGGGGGTGGGTATTTTATGTGTATTTATTATTTCTTTTTTTTTGCACTTTTCTTTACTATTTTTTTATTACTATGGTCTGTCCCCCAAAAGGTCAAAGAAGACCTTTGGGGAACTTTATATATATTTTTTCTTTATTTTACACCAGGTTTTTCCACTGTAACTGGGGCTGCACAGCAGCCCCAGTTACAGGGGAAATCAGCCCTCTCATAGTGACGATTGTCACTAATAGGGCTGTGCTGGGTCTAGTTAGACCCAGCAACAGTCTGTCACTAACGGCACCCGGTGATCATGTGACCAGTCACATGATCACCGGGAGGAATAGAGACAGCGCCGCTGCTGCTGTCTCTATTCCTATACACAGCGTTCATTGAACGCTGTGTAAGAAAACATCGGAGAAGACAGAAGCAGCGAAAGCTGCTTCTATCCTCTCCTCAGGGTCCCCGGCAGTCACTGACAGCCGGAGACCCGACATTCAGCTGCCCGATCGCGCGGGCAGCAAGTTAAAACCCGAGCCGTAGAAAGTCTATGGCTCGGGTTTTAAGGACCCATCCCTGACCGCTGGCCGTAAAAATACAGCCAGCGGTCGGGAACCAGTTGGGTAGGAGGATAACTAACCTCAGCGCCGGTGACCGCCCGGCTCTTCTCTTCTCTTGCAGCTTTGGAGTAACAGAACAGCCGTCCGTCGCTGTTCTGTTACTCAATGGCGCACTTGTCAGGGAGGCGTGTCCTACCCCTTTCCCGGCCAATTCCCTGCTCCTCCCCTCCTCATCTTCGGAAGTTAGCAGCGCTAGCGCGCTGAATAGGTTTGGAAGATGTGCGGTTCGGGCTGCCATGGGCCCCCTGGGAGCCTCGGGCCCCGGGCGGCCGCCCGAATCGCCCATATGATAATCCGCCACTGTAAGGTATAGACCGGGGGTGCAATGTTAGAGCATGAAAATGTATCCTCATTAAAGTACTGAATTTTAGTGCCACAAAATTTGCGATTGTTTTCGAAGGGTTGTACGAGATTAAAAAAACATGGCTCCTTTCTTTCTTTCAGAAACAGCCCCACACCTGTCCATGGGTTGTGCCTGGTATGCAGCTCCATTCAAGTAAATGGGGCTGAGCTGCAATACCATACACAACCTGTGGACAGGCGTGGCACTATTTTGGGAAGAAAGCAGCCATGTTTTTCTAATTCTGTACAACCCCTTTAAATAATGTTGCATATTTTGTTAAATCACAGCATTTTCTCAGTCCACTGAAACCAAACAGAAACATATAAAACCATATGGAAATAGATCTGGAAATGGAAGGTCTTCGAATAGTTTCCCTTATAGAATAAAACATCACTATCATTATAGCGTTTTTGTTTAGTTTTTTCATAAATCAATAGATCATGTATACACATAAAACTGTAATAGATCTTATTAGGGTAAAGTGGCATCTTCCTCTCCTTCCAGCAGCCTATATCCCCCCCCCCCCCTTCCCGGAATGCTGGTTCTCTATAATTGTACAGAAACTAGACAGGGGGGGGAAGAGGGGGATGCTGGAGCAGTACCATTCTGACCCATAAGGTGCTGGAGTAATTGATAAGCGTCCAACCTGACACGCGTTTCGGCGCACTTGCCTTCGTCTTGGGGTGGCAGACGAAGGTAAGTGCACCGAATCGCGCGTCGGGTGGACGCTTATCAATTACTCCAGCACCTTATGGGTCAGTATGGTTACTTTTCTTCTTGCATTATCTTCTAATGTAGACCTATATTTAACATGCATTCATATATTGTTATGTAGAATCTTTGTCTGCATTTGTATGTTCTATCCTATTTTTTCTGACCCATGTAGAGATTGTTCATTACTTTATGTGCAGGACTTTTTTGATGTGCGTCCTTTCTTTAGTGTGTCTGTGGACCTTTTTATATGTTACATTTTAATATTCTTCAATAAAATGTATATATTTTATATTTGATACTTTACTATTGCGTTTTGCATCTCTTTTCGTCTTTGGTTTGTTCATTCAGTTTGGATGCAGGCAAATATATACTGAATTATTTTCTCTTGATTAACCCCCCTTACAAAACTATTTTTTGATACATAAATTATTTGTACTTGGTGGGTGATCACTACTGTTCTCTTTGGTTATATTTATATTGAGCTGTTCTTTGAATGCAAAATTTTGGTGCAGCAACAAATATTTGATGTGTGAACCCGGACCTGGATTCTTGTGACAGTGTATGGATTATTTCACAACAATTATAATTATTCAACGAGAAAATTATTCATCTAACGCACACACAGAGTTATCTGCGCTTTGAAGAAATAGTGTTTTACTCAAATTTCATCTGGTTGTTTATATTAAGGCTTGACCATCTGCTTTTTTCATTACGACTAGAAATCCTTTTTAATAAAACAGCCAAGTTACCGTCGGTATACTGAAAAAGATAAAGTCTACGAGATTAAAGAATTGTCCACAGCGCCAATAGAAGACTTTTCTATAATCTCCTAACACATGAAAAGCCCATCTGTGAGGTTTACAATCTAGTGACTGAAACCAGGGACTACACTGTACCAATATGTAGAACAAGGTCAGGATTAAAGCTGAATGAGTTTTAAAGCACAAACTAACCCCAAAAACATTGTGTATGTGTAATACGGGCTGTAATAAAAATGCAGTAGATGTAAAAAAAAAAAACTAAAAATGTTTTATTTTTATTTATTTATAATGTACTAGGTAGCACTGGAGCTGCAAACTACATCCACTTCTGTCAAATGAGGAGTCTACAAACCCTGAATACTCAACTACATTACCCGTTCTGCAACCTGTGGCTCTACAGTTGTTGTAAAACCACAAGTCTGCAGCTTTCATGGCATGCTGGGACTTGTAGTTTTACACCAGCTGTATAGCCACAGGATACAGAGAACTGATATAAATATATAAGGCATATGCATTGCTATTTATGGCATCTTACATTGGCAGATACATTAGACTTAAAAATGTTCCGGATCTAAGGGCTCATTCAGACGAGCGTAAAACTAGTCCGTGTGTCGTGCGTGAAAATCATGCGCAGCACACGGACCTATTGATTTCAATGGAACCGTTCACACATGCAGGAGTTTTCACGCAGCGTGTGTCCGTTGCATAAAACTCACTGCATATCCTATATTAATACATTTTTCACACACCTATCGCCCATTGAAGTCAATGGGTGCGTGAAAAATGTATTAATATAGGATATGCAGTGAGTGCGTGCTGTGCGTGATTTACGCATCAATTCAATTGAAAAAAATAAAATAAAATGTGCTTTGCGAACGCGTGAATAACGCATGCCCCTCGCTAAGCCCACTGATGCACAACGGACCAGATTCACGCGCTTTTTTCACGCGCGTGAATCTTATACGCTCATGTGAATGTAGCCTTACTTCTGTAGTGATTATTGGGAACTTTTTATTTTTTTTATTTTGCCGCTGCCAGAAACCTCCAGAGCAATTTATGTCAGGTGAAAAAGAGAATTAGAAAACCAAAATCCAACCTGTCTAGTTTCTCCCAACCCTAGTGTATCTAAGGCCAAATGCACACTATGCGCAAATCAATATGCACGTGACCATATTTTCATCCATCCGTAAATACTGTCCTTAAATACGGATCTGTAGTCATCTGCAACTTATCCGCATATATGGAACGGTTTCCGCAAATACGGTCCGTAGTGCTTCCGTAATGCGTCCATATATACGGATCCACAAAAAGAAGCAAACCACAAATGATGTGCAACAACTGCAAACCTGGCGTTGCCTAGCAATGCTTCTGTAGTTACGGACGGCTACAGGTGCGCATCCGTAGCCGTCCATATTTACGGAGGTGCCCATACACTTCTATGGGGAGTCCATGCCGTAATTACGGACAAGAATAGGACATGTTCTATATTTTACCGATCATTTCTACGGAACGGACACCCATAAGTAAAAATACAGAGAGCTGTCCGTAGTCCATAGAAATGAATGGGTCTGTAATTATGGATGAAAAATACGGTCGTGTGCAAGGGGCCTTATACAGTACCAGCAAAGTAAATGAGATTTCAAGTAATCTCATCTCCTTGTTAAAGATTTTTTCTGCATATAAATTGACCTGCGGCGCGTATTTTAAAATAAGCAGCGCGTCAATTTATCTTGTGCTTCCGTCTCAGAATTATATCTGACCAGTTTATAAAAAACACACAAACATCTGTTACATAAGATCTAAACATAAAAATACATAAAAATGCAAAAACGCATAAAAAAATGAAGTGTCTGCTGAATTACTTGTGTTTACCTGCAGTATTGATGCGGATTTTCCGCATCAAATTACACAACGTGTGCACGTATCCTTAGGGCTACCAATGACAGAGTTTCCTCGTCAATGATCCGTTTTGCTCAGGCACCTCAACATAGCTATTATATGCTATCTACAAGTACAAAAGCCTGACTGCTATAGTTTCCCAGCACCCGGAGGGTTCCTGGCTTCTTTTTGTGTTCATGGCAGTGGTCTGTACAGTGTGAAAAGAACAGCAATGTTATATTTTCAGTTGAATATTTTGTAATTATTCCGTTTCTGAAGCAGTGAAATCCAAATGAATGCAGTTCACACATAAGGAAGTGAGAATCTACTGAATACTTAATTCAGTCTCATGAGATTCTTAATGTAATCAGTAACAAGTCCGCCTTCTGATATGCATGACCTGAGACATTCGCTTCTGCTGTATTTCGTCTCTACAAAAAAAAACTTGTATTCAAGATTGTTCCATTTTGAATTTGCAAGAAAGAAAATCAAAACCCTCTATATGAATAACCATTGTACATTTTTCCCTCTCCACGTTTTAGTTTTCTGTTCTAATTACTGTACAATCCTTGAGATTCAAACTTTTTTTTAAAATTTGTTTTATTCAAAATATTGCAAACAAAGCATGAGATTCAAACTTACAGCCACCATGACCCCCATCTTCCTCTTTGCTCGTCGCTTGTTTGCTCCTTTCACAAGGAACTATGATCAGTAACGTATGGGGACGAGCGATCGTTACTATGATCGTTCATCCGCATACATTTCGATCATGTCGGCAGCCAACTCCCTGTACAATTGCCCCGTACATCTCCCCAGAGAGATGTGCTGCCGACCACGATAAGATTTTCTGCTGAGCATTTTCTGCTTTCCGTCCCGAAAACGTTCAGCAGCATGTGGATGAGATCTGATCAAATCTCATCCACATGGCTGGGACTGTAATCCGCTGCGGATTTTCAGCACGGAAACTCTGCATGGAAAATCTGCAGCATTTCCGTTGTGTGTGACCAGCATTATTTAATCTGTTATGTCTATATTTCTGTAAATACAGAAGCACATACTCACCAAGTAAGGATCTACAGAAATGTACAGGGTTTGGGTCACAACTTGTCCATCCATGAGCTCCTCTGTAAGATCTGTTTCCTCCAGATGGAAGTTTTCAGTTGTTGGCTCCCCATCATTTCCTGAATAGGAATATAAAACATTACGGTGTATTCATTTACATTCACTGCATCTGTGATAAAGCAAACAACGGGTGTGAAGGGTAAGTTCATTTACTTGGGCTTTACCTGTTTGATAGGCTCATCCATATTTCATTAACTGTGCTCCTTAAATGATGAGCTTAAACAGAACCCGTCACTAGGTCATATAAATTAAACTGGTTTACTGTCCTGAATAGCGCGGTCTCCCTGATTCCAGCGCGCTTTTTCTTTTTTTCCTGGATCCCCCCATTCCAGAGATATGGTCCACTGTTGTGTTGGCTCCCTATATGCTAATTTGCTGTAGTTAGCGAACAGGGCGTGAACTACCCTCAAGCTGTCTAGCGCTGATTCGTCAGCATAAGAGGCAGGAAAGCTAGCTCCACCCCGTTGGTATTCAGGTCAGTAAACCAGTTCAATTTACATAGCCTAAAGAGAACCTCTCACTAGGTTATGTTCACACGGAGTATTTTGGGGGAGGAATATCTGCCTCAAAATTCAGTTTGGAACTTTGAGGCAGATATTCCTCTCCCTGCATGCCGATTTTCGCGCCGTTTTTCGCCCACGGCCATTGAGCGCCGCGGGCATAAAACAGCGCGAAATACGCTTTCTCTGCCTCCCATTGAAGTCAATGGGAGGTCAGTGGCGGAAGCGCCCGAAGATAGGGCATGTCGCTTCTTTTTCCCGCGAGGCAGTTTTACTGCTCGCGGGAAAAAGACGCCGACGCCTCCCATTGAAATCAATGGGAGGCGTTCTCGGGCCGTTTTTGCCGAGTTTTGCGACGCGGTTTCCGCGTCAAAAAACTCGGCAAAATACCCCGTGTGAACATAGCCTTAAAGTGAACCTGTCATCAGCATTTCACCTATTGAACTCTGCTCACCCCTCGCTGGCCGCTGCTGTCAAATGTTCATTGCCGTTATCCCCTCTCCTAAACTCCTCCTCCGACCGTAAATAACGGTCTGCAAACATTTTGCTCCTTTTATGGTAATAATCTGGCAGTCTTGTTCGTTCCTCTTCTTATGCCCGCCCATCGCCGAAAACTGTCCCGCCCTGAATGCCACAATCTTGTCTGAGATGACGGGCGCATGGTCCGATAACCTTCCCTGCTTTGTCCGGGCCTGAAATCTAGTTACTGCACATGCGCCGCTATGGTATACCATTTTGTGCACGCACCAGAAGAGAACATCAATGCACAAGTGCGAGATTTCACGTGTGCTGCGGGGAGGTGAGGAGCTGCCAATCAAAAGTAAGGAGGCGGGGTTAACTCGGAAAGGCTTGAGGAATGAAGATATGACTCTTTTCAAACGAAGATATGACTCTTTTATGCTCATTAGCATACGGTGCGGGAACACTAAATAACTGAATACTAAAGCTACAGAGCCGACTAAGAAGACAATTATAGGTTATATAGAAATGATTTTATTTTAGGTATTGCTGGTTTAATAGGTGAAATGCTGGCAACAGTTTCCCTTTAAAGAGCAACTGTCGGCTCTCCTGACCTTTCTGTTTTAGACTAGGGGAATGGTAAAGCCCAAAATTTATTCACACATTTCCAGGAATAATAACAGAGCATTTACTAAAACAGACAGGTTCTCTTTTAAACGATTCGTAGAAACATTTGGCAACAAGAATCAGAGCGAAGCGCGGCCATACGCATGTTTCCTCAACACATAGTGAGATATCTGCCCCTCCTTGAACTCCAAATTCAGCGGCCGCGTATAAAACTTTTCACCATGTGCATATCTATTTAGCACAGACTCATTGGGGCAGATTTACTAAGACTCTGGCGGTTTATACGCCAGTCTTATTCTGAAGCCCGCAGCAGTAAGATGCAACTAATTTATTAAGAAATAATAAATTATTTGAGTCCTGTGCTGTCTGTGTGCCAGAAAGTCAAATCTATGCTAGCAATGAGTTGGTGAAGATTTCCACTATAATTTATGCAAATTTTTGCGTAAATCATAGTAAATTTGTCAGGCCACAAATTCCAATAAGCCTTGCCCACCAAAACAAAAACAGACGAGAGCGGCGGAAGACAGTAAAAAGTTGTGAATTATTGCATAGATATGACGTGCAGAGCATAAGTCCTCTACAGGTCACATCCACTCACTTCATTGAGGTTTGGCACTTAGAACTCCTGATAAAGCGGGTATATCCCATGAAACGTTGAGCTCTTTTACTACTGTTCTGTTATTTTTTAATAATTTAATAAATAACAATAATTTTAGTATTACTAAAGCGTGGCTGAATTCTTAATCATTTATGAATGTTTTCAGCCTAAACAGACAGATCTCCACTGTCCAGAACAAAACAAGCAGGACACAAGCATCTGGAACCACCAGAGCCCAGGACATCAAGAGATCGTCAAAGTGCGAGGAAATCCAAAGATCTGGCCAATGGTGCACACACATACAGCACAGCCGCCCCGACACTGTCCGTAGGTGATTGGATAGTGTCCAATTGGACAGTGTCAGAGCACAGACATCACGCCCGCTAGCCATTTAGTTAGATAGAAATGCCCCATTGACAGTTCAGGGGCTTATTTACATATCGGGTGCCAAATATAACGGCACCGATATGAAAATAACGGAGGAAGTTAGAAAAACTATTTCGAGTGAGACAGGGTTTGTGCAGCCCTGCCTATTACATGCTGTACTCAGCTGCACATGTATGGGCAGGTGAAAGGTTCTCTTTAAGAAGGGCAAGACCTTCCTCAGCAGGGGGTCATTATAAATGATGACTAAATCCAGCAAGCTCAATGTCACTCTGCATTGCTAAGTAGCATTGACAGTGTTTAAAGGGCAGCTCAATATAGGGACAGGTCCGCTGCACTATTAGCCCAAACAGCGCAAGGAATTGTACTGCAGCTCTGCTCCTATTCACTTGAATAGGAGTAGAGCTGCAGTGTTGCAGCACGGCCGCTATACAGTGGTCGGAGCCTTCTGCTTCTGACACCAACCACTGCAAAACTTCCGGTTCCCGAGGCAGCTCGAACCACTGATCTGTGTGTGGTCCGGATGCCAGACCCCCTCCAATTATATACTGATGACCTATCCTGTGAATAGTTTATCAGTATGAAAAACCGCCCCATGCCCAGACAACCCCTTTAACACCAATTGATGGCCTGAGGAAGACGCTAGTGCATTGAAACGCGTAGCCAAATAAAGATTTCTTTGAACAATTGATCTCGTCTATGTCTGATATCAGCAGCGCTGGTACCTAATTTCCAAACTTTTTCAGAACTATTGGTGCTTTATTGTAGCGGTGACAAACCCAAACGGAAACCATAGCTTCCATTTGAATTACCATTGATTTCAATGGTAATGCTTCCGTTGAAAATGGTTTCCGTTTGTTTCCCTTCAGTAAGGTTTCCGTTTTTTGGCGGAAACAATAGCGCAGTCAACTGCACTATTGTTTCCGCAAAAAAAAAAAACAAACGGAAACCTTACGGAAGGGAGACAAACGGACACCATTTGCAACGGAAGCATTACCATTGAAATCAATGGTAATGCAATTTCCGTTTGCCTTTCCATTGATGGGTTTCTCCGACGGAAAGGTCTGAGACGGAACCCATCAACGGAACCCTGATGCTGATGTGAACAGGCCCTTACTTGAGTCTTAAGTTTAAATAAAAAACACCAATCAAACAACAGGATTAATATCAATGCATAAATGTCAGCTAACAGACATAAAAAGTCCCTAGATAGTAATAGTCTCTGTAATTTTCTTGCATGGGCATAACTACCAGGATAGCAGGTATAACAGCTGCTGTAGGGCTCAGCGGGTAAGGTGCAGTTAGGGGGCATGGAAAATCCAAGTTTTGTTATGCCCCTGCTGTTAGCATTATCTGTAGTGTAACATCACAGTGTGCATGGTGACATGTATGCATTTTTACTCTGCCAGAATATAATCATGTGAATTATCCCTGTGCTGTGACAACACTGTGTGCATTATTATTGTGCTGTGACATCACATTGTGCATTATCCATGTACCATGACATCACCATTAGCATATTTCCTATCTTCACTGAGTATATTATTTTTGTACTGTGGCATAAATGTGTGCATAATCCCTGTACTGTAACATCACTGTGTATATTATCGCAGTACAGTGACATCACTGCTGTGCATAGGATTTTTGTGCTGTAACTTCATTGAGTTAATTATCCCTTTATTGTGACTTAATCATGTAAATTCTCTGAGTTGTGACATCACTGCGTGTATTATCCTAGTAGTGTGACATCGCTGTATGAATTATCGTGACCACTTAGTGCATTATCCTTGTGCATTCGGAAAAACACATGGCACAGAGTGGGGACCAAAATAATCATAACCTTTTCAAGTTCTGAACTCTCTATACTTAGGGTCATCATGGTGCAGTGGGGCCCTATTCAAACAAAGGATTAAGGCAGGTTAAAAGTTTGCTGTGTTGCAGCTCCCCGCTCAACAGGCGGCCATGAACACACCTGTGCAGGGAAGAACTGTTAGGCCCTGTTCACATTGAGTTTTTTTACTAGTTTTTTTGAGCGGAAACCGCTCCGCAAAACTCCTCAAAAACCGCCCGAAAATGCCTCCCATTGAAGCGACATGACCTATCTTGAGGCGGTTTCCGCCTCCAAAACCCCATTTCAATCAGTCAGAAACGGGGAAAAAACGCCTTGACGAGTGTTTTGACGAGTTTTTGTCAAACCACTGTGCAAAAAACGTCTGGAGCAGTTTTTGCAGGAAGAATTTTCCTCCTGCAAAAAACTCAGTGTGAACACAGCCTTAAGCAGCACTGGTTTAGAGCTCCGGCACCTTCATTCTTAGGATCGATGAAGGTGCTGGCAGTCAGACCCACATCTATTATAAAGTGATGGCATATCCTAGCAATGTACTGCAAGTACAACTTGGGCTTCATGCATCGGGTCACCTCTTGTTCTGCCTACCGATGCTGAACTGCGGAATTAAAGGGGTTTTCCAATCCTTTTTTTTTTTTTTTAAATCAATGCAATGTTCCTCTATTAATATATTAGTGCACTCTGACTATCTTTTTCTTGATAATAAATGGTTTTAGTAACATTACTCCCTATTGTTTACCTTGAGAGGTTTGTTTTGCTCAGTAAGTTCATTCCTCTTCTCTTCCTGTGTTTCTCCTCCCTGCATGCACTGCTCTAGTCCCAGCATGCAATGTGCATGCAGCAGTGCACTTGCTCCGCCTACTACACCCAGCTCTACTAACTTCTGCAATCTCAGTCTTCATTTTGGTGCTCTCATTCTATTACTGATAGCACAAGCTGAAATCACTGGATATCTGCGTTTTTAACCTCTTAACGCCGAAGGGCGGATATATCAGTCCTCTGCAGCTGCTAGTTCGCGCAGGAGGAGGGATATATCCGTCCTGTGATGGCGCGGGTACTGCCAGTGTACCCACACGATCAGCGGCAGGAGCACGGCTGTTATACACAGCCTGGCTCCTGCTGCAACTGCCGGAATCGAAGCGCGCTCCGATTCCGGCAGTTTAACCCATTAAATGCCGCTGTCAATAGTGACAGCGGCATCTAATGTGTTTGACAGAGGGAGGGAGCTCCCTCTGTTTTATACTGACAGGCAATAATGCTTTGGTATACGAAGTATACCAAAGCATTATATATGCGATCGGCACATCGCATAGTGAAGTCCCATGGTGGGACTAAAAAAAAAATGTCAATCCGTTAAATAAAGTTGGTGAAAAAACAAAAAAAAAATTACAGTGAAAATCAAATAAAACTACTTTTTTTGCCCAAAAAGTGGTTTTTTTAAAGTAAAAGTGTCAAAACAAATCACACATACACATATATGGTATCCCCGCGATCGTAACCACTTGAACAATAAAATTAACACATTAATTAAACCGCTGGATGAACGGCGTCCAAAAAAACAACGGCAAAATTCGTTCTTTTCTCCCATTCCCACCATAAAAAATTAAATAAAAATTAATCTAAGTCCTATGTACCCCAAAATAGTACTAATGAAAACTACACATTGTCCCGCAAAAATCAAGCCCACGTACGGCCACATAGACGGAAAAATAAAACCGTTACGGCTCTTGGAACGCGGCGATGCAAAAACAAGTAATTTTTTTCTAAAAGGGTTTTTATTGTGCAAACGTAGGAAAACATATAAAACCTTTACATATTTGGTATCCCCGTAACCGTGCCGAGCCATAGAATAAAGTTAACATGTTATTTACGCTGCATAGTAAACGGCGTAAATTTATAACGTGAAAATCAATGCTGGAATAGCTGCTTATTTTCAATTCTCTCCTAAAATAAAGTTAATAAAAGTTAATCGATATATTATAAGCATCTAAAAATGGTGGAATTACAAAATAAAACTCGTCCCGCAAAAAACAAGCCCTTATACGGCTATGTCGACGGAATAAAAAAAAAGTTACAACTCTTGGAATGCGACCGTGAAAAAAACAAAAATTATCCTTGGTTATTAACGTGCAAAATGGCCCGGTCATTAAGGGGTTAAACGGTTTGAAGAGGTCTTCTGGTACCAAAACAGTGGAAACCCCCAAAAGGTGCCCCCATTTTGGAAACTAGACCCCTTGAGGAATCCATTGTAGTTTTCTTGGGGTGCATGCGGCTTTTTGATCAGTTTTTATTCTATTTTTAAGTGGCGTGGTGACTAAAAAAACAGCAATTCTACTATTGTTTTTTTATTCTATTTTTGTTACAGCGTCACCGTGCGCTATAAATGACATATTCACTTTATTCTGCGGGGCGATACGATTAGGGCTCATTTACACGAGCGTGTTATACATCCGTGCAACGCGCGTCGCAGGGACCTATGTTAGTCTATGGGGCCGTGCAGACAGGTGCGCGATTTTCACGCAGCGTATGTCCGCTGCGTGAAACGCACGACGTCCTATATTTGTGCGCTGTTCGCACATCACGCACCCATTGAAGTCAATGGGTGGGTGAAAACCACGCATGTCGCATGGAAGCAATTCCGTGGGACGCGCGTGATTCGCGCAACAGCACTGTAAAGGATGAATGAAAACAGAAAAGCACCACGTTCTTTTCTGTTTACAAACATCCAAACGGAGTGTCATAATGATGGTGGCTGCGCGAAAACCAGGCAGCCGCGCATCATAAAGGGCTGACACACGGAGCTGTTAATTGCCTTTTGCGCACGCAAAACGCCGCGCTTTTTGCTTGCACAAAACGCACACGCTCGTGTAAACTCGGCCTTACGGTGACACCAGATGTTTATAGTTCTTTTGTCTTATGGCGTTTGCACAATAAAATACGTTTTGTAAACAATCATTCACTTTTTGTGTTACCTTATTCTAAGAGCCAGAACTTTATAATTTTTCCATCAATAAAGCCGTGCGAGGACTTATTTTTTGCGTAACGAACTGTAGTTTCGATCAGGACCATTTTTAGGGACATGCGACTTTTTGATCTATTTTTAATAAATTTTTTGGGAGGTGAAGTGACCAAACAATTGTGATTTTGGTACGGTTTATTATTATTTTCTTTTACGGCGTTCACCGTGCGGGATAAATAACAAAATAATTTTGTAGTTCAGGCCGTTACGGACGCGGCGATACCAATTATGTATATTTTATTTATTTATATATTTTTATTCATAAAAAAGGACTGATAAGGGAAAAAAAGGGGATTTTTTTAAACTTTTATTTTCTTATTTTTACACATCTTTTTTTTTTACTTTATTACTTTGTCCCACTAGGGGACTTGAGGGCAGGAGGCCCTGATCGCAATTCTAATACTCTGCACTACATGCGTAGTGCAGTGTATTAGAACTGTCAGCTATTCACTGACAGCAAGCATAGTGGGTCCTGACTTTGTCAGGACCCATTAGGCTTCCGTCGATGGCATAGCCGGACGCCATTGTTTGGTGTCCGGTTGCCATAGTAACCATCGCCGGCCGCTATCGTGTAGCAGGCCGGCGATGGTAACTTAACCCCTAAAAAGCCGCGATCTCTATTGAACGCGGCTTTTAAGGGGTTAGACAGCGGGGACACAGCGATCGGTACCCGCTGTAGGAGCTGCGGCAGCTGCTGTACGAGACAGCAGCTGTCACAGCTCCTGCACCTGTCGGGAAGATGGCCGAAACGGCCGTTATTCCCGCAACTTCGTATTCCGTCGGTAATTTATAAGGGGTTATAATTTCACAGAGCATGCGCGGTGGAGTGTGTTAACCACACATGCTCTGAGATAAAGAAGCACGTGGTACGGTTACGTCATTTGTGACATAACCGTACAGTGTGAAAGCCGGAAACCGGAAGCAAGGCAGAAGACTAAATGGACGGGTCTGCACAGGAAGTGCAGATTTTGCTTCACTAAGGGGGCGGTGACGGAGGAGGATATACGACGCTACAGCCATCTGATGAAACGTAAGTACATTGTAAAGTTATATCATTTTCATTGTTTTATTTAAATAAATGTAATTTTTTAGTTCCGGAATACCCCTTTAAGGAAGACAAAAATAAATCACCTACCTGGCCTAGATGCCAACACAACTCTCTTAACCTTCATGCTTTCAAGTTCTTCTGTAGTGACCTAAAACAAGAACAAGCTTTTGGTCATTTTCCCCAGAAGTATTTATACACTATTACTGCACATGTATCAAAAAAAATAAACTATCCCCTATCGTACGAACCTGTAAATAGTTTTTATTAAACGAAAGGTGATACTCTTATTACAAAGACCTGCACACATTAAAGGGCTCCCGTGTCCATATCCCAACCTCTGATGTCAAGAGAGGAGAGCCGCTATGTATGAGCAGCTTCTGCTCTGGCGGAATTGGATGAATATTTCCCTGGCAATAACATCTGATCAACCGGATGTATTTGTTGATGTTGTACAGTATGTCATTTATATCTTCAATTCATGCATGCGCGTTAAGGGCGGTACAACAGAACAGCCCATACATGGCACGTCACAAGTGACGTGTCGTATACCCGAAAATAATTTAAGATCAACACAATGGCCGGAGAGTGACGTCACCCGTCAAGTACCCCACGTCAGCATCTGGAAACTGGGCCAATTTGGAAAATGTAAGTATATTACAAATGTATTTACATTAATAAATTACAAACATTAAAGAGGCTCTGTCACCAGATTTTGCAGCCCCTATCTGCTATTGCAGCAGATCGGCGCTGCAATGTAGATTACAGTAACGTTTTTATTTTTAAAAAACGAGCATTTTTGGCCAAGTTATGACCATTTTTGTAGTTATGCAAATGAGGCTTGCAAAAGTCCAAGTGGGTGTGTTTAAAAGTAAAAGTCCAAGTGGGCGTGTATTATGTGCGTACATCGGGGCGTGTTTACTACTTTTACTAGCTGGGCGTTCTGACGAGAAGTATCATCCACTTCTCTTCAGAACGCCCAGCTTCTGCCAGATCACGCTGTGACGTCACTCACAGGTCCTGCATCGTGTCAGACGAGCGAGGACACATCGGCACCAGAGGCTTCAGTTGATTCTGCAGCAGCATCGGCGTTTGCAGGTAAGTCGATGTAGCTACTTACCTGCAAACGCTGATGCTGCTGCAGAATCAACTGTAGCCTCTGGTGCCGATGTGTCCTCGCTCGTCTGACACGATGCAGGACCTGTGAGTGACATCACAGCGTGATCTGGCAGAAGCTGGGCGTTCTGAAGAGAAGTGGATGATACTTCTCATCAGAACGCCCAGCTAGTAAAAGTATTAAAAACGCCCCGATGTACGCACATAATACACGCCCACTTGGACTTTTACTTTTAAACACACCCACTTGGACTTTTGCAAGCCTCATTTGCATAACTACAAAAATGGTCATAACTTGGGCAAAAATGCTCGTTTTTTAAAAATAAAAACGTTACTGTAATCTACATTGCAGCGCCTATCTGCTGCAATAGCAGATAGGGGCTGCAAAATCTGGTGACAGAGCCTCTTTCTCGGAAAACCCCTTTAAGTCCTGTAAATTCAGTATCAATGCAGTATTTGGTCACCGCCAAACAAATATAATACGGCTACATCAGGGGCAGACGCAGACAGCACAGGGCCCCAGTGCAAGAACAGTTGCTCTCTAAGGCCTCAGTCACACGGGTCCGTTTTTAGGTCAGTATATGTAAGCTAAAACAAGAAGTGGGTCCAAAACATTTAAGAGGTACAAACCTTTCCATTAAAGTTTTTCTGTTTATGCTTCATCACTGGTTTTGGCTTGCACGCTGATGCAAAATACTGACCTGATGTGAAACCCAGTCTTAGGCCTTATTCCCGCGAACGTATTTCACGTCCGTGTGCTGTCCATCTAAATAACTGACAGCACACTGACCAATGCACTTCAATGGGGCTTGTCACACATCTTTGTTTTTTTCACAGAGCGTGTGTCTATTGCGTGAAACTCACCACATGTGCTATTCTGGTCCGTTTTTGCGGATCAGTCTTGCCCATTGAAGTCTATGGGTGCGTGAAATACACAGACAGAATACAGACGACATCCGTGATGTCCGTTTTACATGTATCAGTTGCTAAAGAAATGCACAGAGAAACAAGTAAAATGAGGAAGTGCCTGCAGAGGAGAAACATGGAGGAGGAAAACGGATGACACATGGAAACCCCACTGATGACTCAACACGGACAGTCATATGTATGGAAAACGGCCTGTCTTTTATGGACACAACTCTTGCTGTTACGCCCGGATTTAGAGAAACCGCCGATACCCAGCCGTAGATGCCACGATCAATACTAATCACAGCCTAAAGCCAGGTCCACAATCCACTGACAGCCGCAGGGGCAGCGCTTCCCAGGTCCCCTGCCAGTCTCTGTACACCCAACCTCCAGCGATGATGTGTCGCTTGTGACCGCTACATCATGCGACCGGCTGCAGCGGTTCTGTGTCAACACGACATCGCTGGAGGTTGGGTGTACACAGATCCACATTGGACTTGGGAAATGTTGCCACAAAAGCGCCAGGGAAGTGAAGTGTTTTTTATTTGAAACTATCTGGATTTGCAGATTTTGCTGCAGTTTATCTGCGGATCTGAAGTTAAATCCGTAACACTTGGACTTGCTTGCAGATTTCTTCTTCCCCTTTGAATTCAATGGAGAAAATCCACAACAAATCTTTGCATTTTCCGCAGCAGAAATTTACATTCTGCGGATTTAATAATCCACGTCCGCATGGAAAATGTCTGCAGCGTGTGGATGAGACATGTTCAAAACTCATGCAACTTGTCGCTACTGTATTCCGCTATGGATTCCAAAAACAGCACCACACAAGTCTCCAAATTCTGTGTGGTAGTGCAGCTAAACCCCACACATTTCAGTTATACAGTTAAAGAGACTCTGTCACCACATTATAAGTGCCCTGTCTCCTACATAAGGAGATCGGCGCTATAATGTAGGTGACAATAGTGCTTTTTATTTTAAAAAAAACGATCTATTTTTACCACTTTATTAGCGATTTTAGATTTATGCTAATGAGTTGCTTAATGCACAAGTGGGCGTGTTTTTACTTTAGACCAAGTGGGCGTTGTACAGAGGAGTGTATGACGCTGACCAATCAGTGACCAATCAGCATCCTGCACTCCTCTCCATTCATTTAGTCAGCGCATAGGGATCCTGCTAGATCACTATGTGCTGTCTTATACTAACACATTATCAATACTGAAGTGTTTAGACAGTGAATAGACATTCCACGGGATGTCTATTCACAATCTCTGCACTTCGTTACTCTGTCTGTGGTAGTTACAGCAGAGCAAGCTTAATCTCGCGAGATTACGCGGTAAATGACAGGTTACAACGAGATTACGCTTCCTCTGCTGTAACTACCATAGACAGAGTACCGAAGTGCAGAGATTGTGAATAGACATCCCGTGGAATGTCTATTCACTGTCTATACACTTCAGTATTGTTAATGTGTCAGTATAAGACAGCACATAAGGATCTAGCAGGATCCCTATGCGCTGACTAAATGAATGGAGAGGAGTGCAGGATGCTGATTGGTCAGCGACATACACTCCTCTGTACAATGCCCACTTGGTCTAAAGTAAAAACATGCCCACTTGGGCATTAAGCAACTCATTAGCATAAATCTAAAATCGCTAATAAAGTAGTGAAAACAGATCATTTTTAAATAAAAAGCATTACTGTCACCTACATTATAGCGCCCATCTCCTTATGTAGGAGATAGGCCACTTATAATGTAGTGACAGAGCCTCTTTAAATGTATGATTTTATACATCAATGAACCACATAATAAAGTCAGGAATACAAAGACAAAAGTGTTTGCTTATTTTCCAGTAACAGCGCCATGTCTGTCCTCAGGCTATGTCTGGTAATGCAGCTTATCCTTAAAATGCTATACCAGATACAACCCATGGACAAATGTAGCGCTGTTTCTGAAAACTTTTTTGCAATCCTGGACAACTCCTTTAATTTATTTCATGATCTTCTCACATGGTATTTCTTTATGTCTGACACATGCATTTCTCAAATTCTGGATCTGCCATTTATTAAAATCCCATTTATTTTATTGCTGTGATATCATCACACCACTAAATGCATTAGTGAATGAATGAGTCATAACAAAAGGGGTTTTAACTTTTTTTGACCAAGTGTCATGACATCATTAATGTCTTCTTAACACCAACCATTATATTCTTTTGAAATGTCTAAGGTTGGCCATAAGGGTATGGAATATAATTTTCAACATTTTTTTGCCACTTTTCTACTAAGAAAAATGGTGACATACAACACCACGTCCAACCTTTTTGGTCTACACCAGATTTGTTGACAGGGCGAGGGTGTGCGCCCTGTTGAAGAATTTAATGCATTTTGCACCAATATTAAATTTCCCACATATTTCTCATACTGCAATTTTCCATGGAAAATATTTGTTCGTCAGGCATACGGATAAAAAAATAAATAAAAACATTTTTTGGAAGCTCATCATGAAAAAGGTTTACGTCAATGTCCAGTTTAAAAGACATGTCAGAACAGTTCTGGACTTAGCGTCAATTGTGCATAACTACCGGCATACCTCGCAAATTTCCAGTGCTGCAAAGAGGGGCAACAGATGAGGCAAGTTTTTTCCCTGTGAGGGTATGTGCACACGGCTTATTTTCTGCCATTTTTCGGGCCGGAAACGGACGGAAAATCGGCAGCAGAACGCCTCCAAACATCTGCCCATTGATTTCAATGGGAAAAACTGCGTTCTGTTCTGACGGGGCGCTCTTTTACGCGGCCATTTTGAAAAACGGGCATGTAAAAAAACGCCCACGAAAAAGAAGTGCAGATCACTTCTTCAGCCATTTTTCATTGACTCTATAGAAAAACAGCTCCAAAAATGGCAGTAAAAAATACAGCGAAAAACGCGAGTTGCTACAGCTCCGTATTTTCAGAAGTTTTTTAGTAAGCGTGTGCACATACCCTTAAGTCACGCCTCTAATGCCCTTTGTTATTGCCACATAGTGCCCCCCGCACAGTCTAATATCCCCATAGTGCCTCCACACAGTATAATCCCCCATAGTGCCCCCCACACAGTATAATCCCCCATAGTGCCCCCCACACAGTATAATCCCCCCATAGTGCCTCCACAGTATAATCCCCTATAGTGCCCCCCACACAGTATAATCCCCCCATAGTGCCTCCACACAGTATAATCCACCCATAGTGCCCCCCACACAGTATAATCCCCCCATAGTGCCTCCACACAGTATAATCCACCCATAGTGCCTCCACACAGTATAATCCACCCATAGTGCCTCCACACAGTATAATCCACCCATAGTGCCTCCACACAGTATAATCCACCCATAGTGCCTCCACACAGTATAATCCACCCATAGTGCCTCCACACAGTATAATCCACCCATAGTGCCTCCACACAGTATAATCCACCCATAGTGCCTCCACACAGTATAATCCACCCATAGTGCCTCCACACAGTATAATCCACCCATAGTGCCTCCACACAGTATAATCCACCCATAGTGCCTCCACACAGTATAATCCACCCATAGTGCCTCCACACAGTATAATCCCCCATAGTGCCTCCACACAGTATAATCCCCCATAGTGCCTCCACACAGTATAATCCCCCATAGTGCCTCCACACAGTATAATCCCCCATAGTGCCTCCACACAGTATAATCCCCCATAGTGCCTCCACACAGTATAATCCCCCATAGTGCCTCCACACAGTATAATCCACCCATAGTGCCTCCACACAGTATAATCCACCCATAGTGCCTCCACACAGTATAATCCACCCATAGTGCCTCCACACAGTATAATCCCCCATAGTGCCTCCACACAGTATAATCCCCCAGAATGCCTCCACACAGTATAATCCCCCATAATGCCTCCACACAATATAATCCCCCCATAGCGCCTCCACATAGTATAGTCCCCCATAATGCCTCCACACAGTATAATCCCCCCATAGCGCCTCCACACAGTATAATCCCCCATAGTGCCTCCACACAGTATAATCCCCTATAGTACCTCCCGCACAGTATAATGCCAAATATCTGCCCCCACATAGTATAATGCCCCCATACATGCCTCCATACAGATGTCCCATACAGTATAATGTCCCCTTAGATAACCCCATACAGTATGTGCTCACAGCCGATGCTTCATAGTAAATGGTGAAGAGTGAGCTCCTTGCTTCACCATTGGAAACCGGGACATACCACCGGACGCCCAGGACACTGCCCGGAATCCGGGACGTTTGGGAGGTATGACTACTGGGGTAGCAGGCATAGCAGCAGCTATGGGGCCCAACATCTAAGGGGGTCCGGCTCCACTCTGATGTAAATTGCAGTAACTATGGATGTTGGATGGGGATCTTGTCAAATGTAATGGGACCCCTATTACTTGTTATGCCCCTGCAGTGTGAATTATCCTTGTACTGTGACATCATGGTGTGCATTTTTTCCTCTGCTGCGATGTCACATTGTGCCTTGGTGACATTTTGGGGTGCATTATCCCTGTGCTCTAATATTATGAGTCTTATCCTTGTACTGTGACATCACTATATATATATATATATATATATATATATATATATATATATAATTCTGGTGCTATAACTTCACTTTATGCAGTAACTCTGTAGTGTGACATCATATATACATGATTCCTGTGCAGTGACTTCATTATCCCTGTGACATCACGTGTTTTGTCTCTATGGGATGACATCACTGCGCATTAAATAGCGCACAACAACCATGATTTTCATGTTCTGAACATGCTGCAAGCTGGTCATGGTGGAGAGGGCCCCTCTCCGTTTTGCTTTGGGGCCCCATGGATTCTTGCTATGCCCCTGCTCTGATGTAATGGTTACTTGGGGCTGGTAGAAATTAACATTTGACATTGCAAGGGCGTAATTTACAATATTTGCTTATGGCAGCATCTCCTTGACCTTCTAGACTGTAATGTGTCAGTGAGTATTGCTGCAGCCTGCGGGGGGTTACTTTTTCCCGCTACAAAAAAACCCAAAGTGAGAAATGAACGCAAGGGACGGATCACGTGACCACTCACCAGAGATGCCGCACTAAAACTTCCTGTTAACCCAGAGACCTCTAATGCGCATGCGCTAGCGGCCATCACTGGAGGCGTGTTCGATGAAATTAGGCTGTGAGCCTTTATCACACGTAGCGGGCTAGTCCTGTTGTATTAGTACAGAAACTGGTGTGTTTTATAAATAATATAAATTTAACCATTATTTACTAAAGGTACAGATATTAGGCACAATTTATATGTATCTTGCCTGCTATTCCAGTGTCCGGGAGGTTCTGCCGCAAAGGTCACTGACAGCTGCCACTAGGGGGCGCTAACTGCATTTTTATTCATATTGCTTCCGTTGACTTTAATGGGAGCTGTATAAATATATATGTAGTAAGCTCCCCCTAGTGGCGGCTGCAGGCATTTAGAAATTGTATAATTGAATTATATGGCTCCTTGAAGGTAAACGCTTCTAGCGCTTTTTGTGAGGGAACTCTGCTCGACAGTATTCTTAATTTAGGGAACTCTACTGACAGTCTTATTCATTGAAAGAACTCTACTGACAGTATTCTTATTGGGGGCTCTGCTGTCACTATTGGCAGGACGCTGCTGGCAATGGTGTTACTGTGATGATGCTGGTAAAGGAGGCTGTTATGGGGGGATTGGCTTTTACTTATGAATCCATATTCTTTTTTTACGAGGCGTTTTTTTAATTCAGCAGCATAAAAATACTCATATGAACTACACAGTGCATCTCCTATTGAAATCAATAGGAAACGGTTTGCAGGCGTATTTCACGTGTATTTTGGAGCGTAATACGATCGTTTTACGCTCCGCAACACGCCTAAAAATAAGCCGTTTGAACATACCCCAACACTCAGAGGTTGTCACATCCCTTCCCCCCACATCGCAGTGTGCAGGAACAGGCCGGACGGAAGAACAACCCAGACTAGTAGTAAGTAGTCGTAATTTGACACGACATATGAGCTACTCTCTACAGTGAAGACTGCCGTACGACTTCATTCACACAGCGCAGTTTTTACAGAGGCACATTGAGTACCTGCAGCTCAGTACTGCGGAGCCATAAGCACTCCGTGTGCGGCTGTATGAGGACTACTTACAGCAATGCTTTCAGCTGAGATTACCGCCATCTAATAGAGAGACTGCATGCTTCAGTATGGGGTACAGTAGGGCTCAATAGACTTTCATGGGTGACGTATTACGGCTCCGAAAAACCCAGAGGTTGTATGGAGCTGTAATACAGGATTATACATGAACCCTAAAATTGATGCACCTTTTTTTTTTAGAGCTAGCGGAAGGCTAACTTATGAACATGAAATGGATTTGAAGATGTTTCATGTCGACTACAATATATTCATTCCGTTTTTCTCATTAATGGCCTGGGAAAGCTGCAATTTTGCTAACAAATTGCCTGCGCAGGAACAGTAGCAGAACTGATTAGATTTTACCTTTACTAAATTAATAAAAGAAATCACACTGTTCCTTGTGACACCACAAACATTTACCATAGAAACAGCCGTTTTGTCATGACCATAGAAGACCAGGCTCCTGCCGGCTTTCCTAATATTTCATTATGAAAAGAAAATTACCCGTTAACGTAGTTATATAATCATGTGTTTTTTTCATGCGTACGAGATCTGCTACAAAGACCGCGTTTCCGTTGCTGTGAGTAGATAAGGCCCTAACATATCTGATGCATCAAGGAAGGGGTTACTGCTCCTATAGTGTTCCTTTGTATAAGTGTACCAAGATATTAGTTGGAGCATGTTTACCCAGATCATCATGGGCCCAGTCATCTGCTCGGGTTTGCCTGGTGCCAATACCAGCCCTTAAAGGGGTTTTCCCATGAGAGACATTTATGACATATCCACATGATATGTTATAAATGTCAGATAGATGCGGGTCTCTCCTCTGGGACCCGCACCTCTCTCCAGAACGGGGCCCCCTAAACCCTGTTCAGCCGCTCTGTGTTGCGGCTGAACGAGGTGAGTTACGACCATGAAAGAGGTTATATGGTCGTGAGTTACGTAAACCGCGTAGCTTGCTGAGCTAGGCTGTTTCCGTAAGTCACATAGAACGGAATGGTAGTTACGGAAACAGTGTAGCTCGCGGGGGGGGGGGGGGGACGGAGCAGTCCTAGTCTTATCTAATGCTAATTAGCAGCTCAGATTACAGTGTCCTGAGACTCTTTGCCGGAGGGAAGGGGGAGAATCACCCAGGCACAGAGACCAGTGCGCACAGAAAATCCATCCTAATGACGGGGAAGTAAAACAGCAGTGAATGCAAGTCCATCACTGCAGCCTGACACAGCACGGAGTGCGGCAGTGTTATTATCCTGGCTCCTCCTCCTCCTTAGTACAGCCCAGTCAGCGTTAGTGTGGCTTAGGGGCCCGATCGCAAGTGCGACTGCTGCGACCCCTATAGCTACACCACTGGGCGCAGGTCTGGCACCCCCTTCCTGTCCCCTCTTCCCCCTGTCCACTGTACTGTAACCGGCAGGGAGGGGAATGACAGCTCTGCTACTGTCCGGACTATAGTGTGTGTGAGAGGCGCTTCTGCTACTGAAAGGAGCCCAAATTCATTAATAAAGTTTATTACAAATTATATTTATATTACACATGCTGCTAGAAAATAAAAAGTTGATCGAATGTTTAGTTACGCTTTAACCCCTTAACGCACCAGGACGCACCGGTACGTCCTGCATTGAAGTGCTTTAAGGCACAGGAACGTACCGGTGCGTCCTGGCTAAAAACTGTCACCCTGTCAAAGGACAAGGTGACAGAACTGTGCCGTCAACTGTTTATGACAGTTGACCGGCACAGTAAGACGGCAGGGGACCATTCACAGCGGTCTCCTGCCGGCGATCGCTGTGATTGGTCAGTCAAAGCAGACTGACCAATCACAGCTCCATGATGTGTATATGTGATGGCGCTGGCTCAGAAGCTGAGCCAGCGCTATCACCGCTGATATCAGCGGTCCGACACCCCTCTGCAACGGCCAGGACCGGAGCTAGGCTCCGATCCGGCCGATTAACCCCTTTGATGCATCGATCAACGTGATCGATGCATCGAAGTGTGTTGTAGCCTGTCGGCAACCACGATGGTTGCCACGGGCGCGGGTGTCAGCTGTTTGTCACAGCTGACATCGTGCTCTAATGGCCAGGACCGGACCTAGGTTCCGATCCGGCCGATTAACCCCTTAGATGCAGCTATCGCTGCATCTAAGTGATTAGATCGCACCCTATGGTTGCTAATGACAACCATCGGCACCCGCGGGTGTTCCGATGGTTGCTATGGCAACCGTAACCTAACAATCGCTTCCTAGTACGGAAGCCTATTAGGCCCCGCCGGGAGGCAGCTCTAATACACTGCACTATGTAGGTAGTGCAGTGTATTAGAATAGCGATCAGGGCTTCATGTCTTAAAGTTCCCTAAGTGGGACACAAAAAAAGTTAAAACAAGTTAATAAAAATGTTGTAAAAAAGTAAAAAAAAATAAGTTTCATGTTAAAAAACACTATAACAGCCTTTTTTCCTATAATAAGTCTTTTATTATAGGAAAAAACATAAAAAAGTACACATATGCGGTATCCCCGCGTCCGTAACGACCCAAACGATAAAAATATCACGCTATTTTACCTGTACGGTGAACACCGTAATTTTTTTTTATAAAAAACTATTCCAGAATCGCTGTTTGTTAGTCACAACCCCTCGCAAAACAGAATATAAAAAGGGATCTAAAAGTTGCATGTACCCCAAAATGATACCATTAAAAACTGCAGCCCGTCCCGCAAATAACAAGCCCGCCCACAGCTTTTTTGACGGAAAAATAAAAAAGTTATGGCTCTCAGAATATGGTGACACAAAAAATAAATTATTTGAAACAAAAGTGAATTTATCGTGTAGACGCTGCAAAGCATAAGAGAAACCATATACATCTGGTATCGCCGTAATCGCGCCGACCCGCAGAATAAAGTAAAATTGTCATTCATAGCACATGGCGAACGCCGTAAAAAAAGAAATAATAAAACACATCAGAATTGCAGGTTTTTGGTCACCTTGCTTGCCAAAAATATTAAATACAAAGTGATCAAAAAATCGCATGTACCCCAAAATGGTACTAATGAAATCTACAGATTGTCCCACAACAAATAAGCCCTCACCCAGCTCTGGTGGAGAAAAAATAAAGAATATGGCGACGCAAAATGTGCAGAGTGTCCAAAAGCGGATAAGATCGGGCGCCATTTATCAGTGCGACACCGGCCACACATCTGTGGATAATTATTTATTTACCCCATTATTATACCCTCTTATTATGCCCTGATATACTCCGCACAGCTTACATATGCCCCCACATCATAAACTGAAATACCAGCAAAACCCCCCAAAAAATTACCACTAAGCAAAATCTGCGCTCCAAAAGCAAATGGCGCTACTGAGCCCTAGCAGCAGTGTACGTCCACATATATGGCATCGCCATACCCGGGAGAACCCGCTTAACAGTTTGAGGTATTTGTCTTCAGTGGCACAAACTGGGCACAAAATATTGTGCACCAAAACCTGTGGAAATTTGCAATTTTCACTTTGCACCATCCACTGAGCATTCATTTCTAATAGAAAAAAAAACCCTGTTTGGTCAAAATGCTCACTACACCCCTTAATAAAATGCCTTCAGGGTGCAGTTTCCAAAATGGGGGTCACTACTTGGGGGTTTGTTTTACTATTTGACCCCAGAGCCCTGCCATTGTGGGCTAATGCTGTGAAAATCACCAAACTAGGTCTCACATGCGCCTTTCACTCCTAAGCCCTGTCATATGTCCAGGCAAATGATAAATGCCTTGAGGTGTGTAATTTACAAAATGGGGTCACTTCTCATGGTTTTACACTTTACTCTGGTACCTAAGAGCGCAAATGCGACATGGCGCCCAGCAAAATCTATGCTCTAAAAGCCACATGGCACTCCTTCCATTTTGAGCTCTGCCATGTGCCCAAACAGCAGTTTTGGGCCACACATGTGGTATTGCCATACTCGGGAGAAATTGGGTAACAAATTATGTGTTGTTCTTTCTCCTATTACCCCTTGTGGAAAAAAAAATTTGGTGCAAAACTACATATTTTGGGGAAAAAAAATAATTTTTCATTTTCACTGCCTATTTCTAATACAATCTATGAAACACTAGTGGGATCAAAATGCTCAGTACACCCCTAGATAATTACCCTGAAGGGTAACATTTCCAAAATGTTGTCACTTCTCAGGGGTTTCTACTGTACGGGTACCTCAGGGGCTCTGCAAATGCAACATGGCGCCCAAAAAACAATCAACCAAAATCTACATGCACTCCTGCCATTCTGAGCCCTGCGGTGTATACAAGCTGCAGTTTATGACCACATATGGGGTATTGCCGTACTCGGGAGAAATTGCTTTACAATTGTTGGGGTGCTGTTTCTCCTTTATTCCTTGTGAAAATGAAAAAAATTTAACATTTTAGTGGAAAGAATGTAGATTTTCATTTTCACTGCATAATCCCAATAATTCAGTAAAAAAAACTGTGGGGTCAAAATGCTCACTATACCGCTAGATAAATTCCACAAGGGGTATAGTTTCCCAAATGGGGTCACTTTTGCCGGGTTTGCACTATTTTGGCCCCTCAGTGGCTTTGCAAATGTGACATGGGGCCGCAAACCATTCCAGCAAAACTTGAGCTCCAAAAGTCAAATGGCGCTCCATCCTTTCTAACTTCCGCCATGTGTCCAAACAGCAGTTTATTACCACATATGGGGTATTGCTGTGCTCAGAAGAGTTTGCTTTACAAATACTGGGGTGTTTTTTCTCCTTTATCTATTGTAAAAATGAAAAAATCGGAGCTAAAACTAAATTTTATTAGATTTTCAATTTCACGGCATAATTCCCATAAATTCAGCAAAAACCGTGTAGGGTCAAAATGCTAACTATACCCCTAGAAAAATTCCTTGAGGGGTGTAGTTTCCAAAATGGGGTCACTTTTGGGGAGTTTCCACTGTTAGGGTATGTGCACACACACTAATTACGTCCGTAATTGACGGACGTATTTCGGCCGCAAGTCCCGGACCGAACACAGTGCAGGGAGCCGGGCTCCTAGCATCATACTTATGTACGATGCTAGGAGTCCCTGCCTCGCTGCAGGACAACTGTTTCAGTATGGGACAGTTGTCCTGCAGCGAGGCAGGGACTCCTAGCATCGTACATAAGTATGATGCTAGGAGCCCGGCTCCCTGCACTGTGTTCGGTCCGGGACTTGCGGCCGAAATACGTCCGTCAATTACGGACGTAATTAGTGTGTGTGCACATACCCTAATGGTCCCTCCAGGGCTTTGCAAACACGACATGGCACCGAAAACCATTCCAGCAAAATCTGCGCTCCAAAATCCAAATGGCTCTCGTTCCCTTCTGAGCCCCGCTGTGGGTCCAAACAGCAGTTTATTACCACATATGCAGTATTGCCGTAATCGGGAGAAATTGCTTTACAAATGTTGGGGTGCTTTTTCTCCTTTATTCCTTGTAAAAACTAAAACATTGTATGTTTTTTCAGAAAAAAAGTAGATTTTAATTTTCACAGACCAGTTCCAATAAGTTTAGCAAAAAAACTGTGGGCTAAAAATGCTAACTATACCTCTTGAAAAATTCCTTGAGGGGTGTAGTTTCCAAAATGGGGTCACTTTTGGGGGGTTTCCACTGTTTTGCCACCACAAGACCTCTTCAAACCTGACATGGTGCCTAAAATATATTCTAATAAAATAGAGGCCCCAAAATCCACCAGGTGCTCCGTTGCTTCTGAGGCTGGTGTTTCAGTCCATTACCACACTAGGGCCACATTTGGGATATTTCTGGGCAATAAGTATTGAGTTGCGTTTCTCTCGTAAAACCTTCTGTGTTACAGAAAAAACTGTATTAAAAATGAATTTCGTAAAAAAAAATTGAAGTTTATAAATGTCACCTCTACTTTGCTTTATTTCCTGTGAAATGTCTAAAGGGTTAAAATAATTTCTGAATGCTGTTTTGAATACTTTGAGGGCTGCAGTTTTTAAAATGGGGTGTTTTATGGGGACTTTCTAATATATAAGGCCCTCAAAGCCACTTCAGAACTGAACTGGTCCCTGAAAAAATAGCCTTTTGAAATTTTCTTGAAAATGCGAGAAATTGTTCTAAGTTGTGTTTCTCTTGTAAAAACCTTCGGTATTACAGGGAAAATGGATTAAGATGGAATTTCTGCAAAAAAAAATGCAAATTTTCAAATTTCCCTTCCACTTTGCTTTAATTCCTGTGACACGCATAAAGGGTTAAGAAACTTTCTAAATGCTGTTTTGAATACTTTAAGTGCTGCAGTTTTTAAAATGGGGTGATTTGTGGGGGTTCCATATATATAAGGCCCTCAAAGCCACTTCAGATCTGAACTGTTCCCTAAAAAAAATTGCCTTTTAAAATTTTCTTGAAAATAGGAGAAATTGCAGCTAAAGTTCTAAGCCTTGTAACGTCCTAGAAAAATAAAAGGTCGTTCAAAAAACGATGCAAATATAAAGTAGACATATAGGAAATGTTAACTAGTAAATATTTTGTGTGGTATTACGATCTGTTTTACAAGTAGATACATCACAATTTAGAAAAAAAAGATTTTTGCAAATTTTGGTGTTTTTTTACAAATAAATATTGAATTTAACGACTACATTTTTTCAGTATCATAAAGTACAACATGTCACGAGAAAATCTCAGAATCACTTGGATAGGTAAAAGCATTCCGGAGTTATTACCACATAAAGTAACACGTCAGATTTGCAAAAATCGGCTGTGTCCACAAGGCCAAAACAGGCTTAGACACTAAGGGGTTAAGGTCCTATTACGCCGGCCAATAAGGGCTGTGAAAACAAGCATCGATCAACAAGACATCTCGTTAATCTGCACTCATTTGCTCCTTTCAAAAGAAGCAATAATCAGTAATGTATGGTGACGAGCGATCGTTACTATGATCACTCGTCCCCATACATTTCCATCATGTCGGCAGTACATCTCCCTGTTTACACGGAGCAATGTGCTGCCAACAACGATAATATTTCTTGCTGCATAAACGATAAAATCAGCCGATGAACAAGTGTTTGCTCGTTCATCGGCTGATCGTTGCTCTGTTTACACAAGGCAATGATTGGGAATGAGTGTTCATATTGGTCCCTCATGGACGCGACCGTGTGTGCTGGCTAGGTCCTATCTGTGATCTGTGGAAAAATAGGACATGTTCTATCTCTTCACGGATCGTAAAGTCCGGTCCGTTTTCACGGACCTTATTCAGCCGCTAAAGTGAATGGGTCTGTGAAAACTATGGGTGCCACTCGGATGCCGTGAAAAACGGCCCGGGTGGCACTCGGTCGTGTGCAACGGGCATAAAAGGGTCCTTAGTTAAACTATAGACAGATTGCTACTTTTCAGAAATGTCTTTAGAGATAGAATCAAGTGTTTTTTTGCGCTTATTACTCACATAGTGTCGATCTTGACCAAGAGCTACGCAAAGCATTGCAACACATCAATTCTGGAGACAGGTGGTGGTCCAAGTGGTTAGGCACCGATATAACATCAATATGCCATCAGTATCTCTTGTGGTAAAAACCCTTCGAGGAAAACATGTGCGGATATTGACCTTTGGTGCGGATTCTCAATCTGCAGCGTGTTCATTTCAGGTGCAAAAATGCTGCAGAATTTTCACACGGAAATTCCGGATGTAAATTCTGCAGTACTTACGCTGTGTATGGATTTTCCCACCACATTTATCACCTATCCACAGGCTGTTCCTGTAGATGCCTGACCACTGCTCCTCCTCACCGCGGTCGTGTGGGTAAGGAGCATGGGGACTTGGGACAATTTATTTTTATAGGGGTTAGAACTCTGTTTTGTTTTTATAAAGAGCTCCAAATCCCTTATTTTCTTAACGCAGCCATAGAGTTACATAATAAAATTATGTCTGCTTGCAGGAGCCTAGTCGCTTTACCCCTTCCCTACCAACCCATGTAGATTAACGAGCTGCAGTGCTGGTGCTTGTGCCTGCAGCCCGTTAATCTACTTGTGCTCCTAACAGAGCGCACAGGCGCACCCCCCAGCCCGGCATCTCTCAGTACTGGTTTCTCTTATCAGCCTTAATACTGAGGGAAGACATTGGGTGGGATCACAGCCGTGATCCCCGCCGATTAACCCCTTAAATGCGGCGGTCAAAAGCAACCGCCGCATTTAAGAAGTTACAGCACCATCGGCACCCCACGATGCGATTGCGGGGAGCCGGTGTTTGCTATGGCAACCGGAGGCCTAACAAAGGCCTCCGGGTCTGCCATCTACGGAAGGCGATTAGGTCCTACCAGAGGCAGGACCTAATACGCTGCCTGTCAGTGTGTAACTGACAGGTTTAATACCCTGCAATACACAAGTATTGCGGGGTATTATAACAATGATCCAATAGTTGGATCTTCAAGTCCTTAGTGTGACAAAAAAAAAAGAAGTTTAAAATAGTAAAAAGTTTCAAAAAAATGTTGTTCAAAAATAAAAAAAGTATAAGTTCCAAGTAATAAAATTAAAAATCTCCCTTTTTCCCTTATAAAGTCCCTTATTATTAGAAAAAAAATAATAAACTATGCATAATTGGTATCGCTGCGTCCGTAACGGATTGAACTATAAAAAAAATTTATCCCACGCTGAACGCTGTAATTTTTTTTATAAAAAAAACAATACCAGAATCCCTATTTTTAATCACTTCAGCTCCCAAAAAATTAAATAAATAGAGATCAAAAAGTCGCTTGTACCCAAAAATGGTAGCAATAAAAACTAGAGATTTTTCCCGCAAAAAAACAAGCCCCCTCATGGAAAAATAAAAAAGTTATGACTCTTAGAGTATGGCGACACAAAAACTAAGTAATTTTTTTAAAACCGTGATTTTATTGTGCAAACACTGTAAAACATAAACAAAAATATATACATATGGCATCGCCGTAATCGCATTGAACCGCGGAATAAATTAAATATGTAATTTATAATGCATGGTGAACGCTGTAAAAAAAGAGAATAAAAAACTATAGAGGATTTCATGGCCTAATTCCACTAGATTCAGCAAAAAACCTGTGGGATCAAAATGCTCACTATACCCCTAGATAAATTATTTTAGGAGTGTAGTTTCCCAAATGGGGTCAGTTTTGGGGGGTGGTTTCCACTGTTTTGGTTCCTCAGGGACTTTGCAAATGCGACATGGCACCCGAAAACCAATCCAGCAAATTTGAGCTCCAAAAGCCAAATAGCTCTCCTTCCCTTCTGAGCCCTGCTGTGTGTCCAAACAGCTGTTTTTTACCATATGGGGTATTGCTGTAATCAGGAGAAATTTATTTTCAAATGTTGGGGTGCTTTTTCTTCTTTATGCTTTGTAAAAACTGTTAATTTCTACGTTTTATTGGGAAAAAATTTAGATTTTCATTTTTAACGGTCTAATACCACTAAGTTCAGCAAAAAACCTGTGGGGTCAAAATGCTCCTTATACATCTCTATAAATTCCTTGAGAGGTGTAGTTTGCCAAATGGTGTCTTTTTGGTGGTTTTTCCACTGTTTTGGCCCCACACGACATCTTCAAACCTGACATGGTGCCTAAAATATATTCTAATAAAAAGGAGGCCCCAATATCCTCTAGGCGCTCCTTTGCTTTTGAGGCCTGTGTTTCAATCCATTACCGCACTAGGGCCAAATTTGGGATATTTCTAAAAACTGCGGAATATGGGCAATAAATATTAAGTTGCGTTTCACTGGTAAAACCTTCAGTGTTGCATAAAAAATGGATTCAATTGGATTTTCTAAAAAAAAATATGAAATTTGTAAATTTCTCCTCCGCTTTGCTTTAATCCTGTGAAGCACCTGAAGGGTTAATAAACTTTAAAAATGTTGTTTTGAAAAATTTGAGGGGTGCAGTTTTTAAAATTGGATGACTTATGGGGGTTTCTAATATATAAGGCCCTTAAAGCCACTTCAGAACTGAACTGGTCCACAAAAATATAGATTTTGGAAATTTTCTTGAAAATGTGAGAAATTGCTGCTAAAGTTCTAAGCCTTGTAACGCCCTAGAAAAATAAAAGGATGTTCAAAAAACGATGCAAACGGAAAATGTTAAATAGTGACTATTTTGTCTGGTATTGCTATCTGTTTTACAAGCAGATACATTTAAATTTAGAAAATTTTCTCAAAATCTTGGTGTTTTTCACAAATAAATACTGAATTTATTGATCACATTTTTCCCACGAACATAAAGTATAATAGGTCATGAGAAAAAAATTCTCAGAATCGCTTGGATAGGTAAAAGCATTCCCAAGTTATTACCACATAATAATAATAGTCTACTACACTATTGCTTCCGGCAACACGACAGGTCCTGGGCACAACAGAGACAAACGGAAACCATGGGCACCGGATCCGTCACCATTGAAATCAATGGTGATGGAAACCTCTGGTTTCCTTTCATGTCAGTTTGTGTCTGCTCAGGGTCCCGTTCTGATGGAAAGCTTCGACGGAACGACAGAACGGGACCCCAACGCAGATGTGAACAGAGCCTAAGTCTTTAATTATAGGAAAAAAATGAAAAGGTTCAAAAAAAAGTACACATATTTGGTATCTCCGCGTTCGGAACCACCCAAACTATGAAACTATAGTGTTATTTTTCCCAGAATCGCAAGTTTTTTGGTCACCACCCTTCCCAAAATATAGAATAAAAAGTGAGCAAAAAGTCGCATGTACCCCAAGAAGAAAAGGAAGTATTTGGAGCTCTGTACCAGAAAAACAGAGCTCTGACCCTTATAAAGATATATTATGAAATTGATCAGTACCGTCCATGGCTAATGTATGTTTATGTGAGTGGTGACGATCTTTGTACAGAGCGGCAGAATATGTTGGTCCTAAATAATTGATTAAAATAAATAAATTAATGTTATAATACATCAAAGCATGACGAGATTAAAAAAAGCTAATAGTCATCGAAAGCGGACCACAATACGGTCCGCAATTACGGACTCGTCCGGTTCCATTGGCAGCGGACACCTTTCCGTATCGCTACGGAAGGGTGTCCGTGACGTAGAACCGTGGCGGGAATTATGTAGCATGTCCTACTTTTGATTTTTTACGGGCCGTGCTCCCATACTTTGTATGGGAGCACGGCACAAAAATGCTCCCCGCGGCGGCCGTCCGTGCCCGCAATCGTGGGCCTTGATTACTGGCACGGCCGTGTGCATGAGGCCTAAATGCTAGCTAGTCTAGTGCAAGTTCATTGGAATGTTGAAAAACGATGTATCATTATTCAGTGTTGTCAGCCACTATGTTCGTAGGTAAAGATATTTGTCTGTTAGAAAATATGCTAATTATCCGCAAAATAATCTGATGTGGATGGAACATGCTGTGAATTTTTTTTAAATTCACACTGATGTTTTTCACTTGACTGGGAGGTATTTACAGTGAGGAAATATTTGCACTAGAAACACCAGTTAAAACAACTGTAAAGTTTTATATGAATATTAATCATTTAGCTGAGCAATACACACGCTTGTAATATAAATGGTGACAGAAACAAATGTTATTTAGGCCTCCTTTAAGTTGTACAATCTGACTGCATGCATTTTTGACCGAAGGAAAAAAAAAAGTAAAAAAAATTATATAATTCTCCTTCCAAAAAATGCATACAAAACTGTAATGCCCTTTTGGCTACGTTCAGACATAGTGTAAATACTGCAGAATTTATGTCCGGAATTTGCATGCGGACATTTTTACACGAGTAATTGAGATGATTAAGAATTACACGAGTAATTAAGAATCTGCACCTTGGGTCAGTTTCCGCACGTCTTTTCTGAACATTTTTTCGTTGCACACACACTAATTACGTCCGTAATTGACGGACGTATTTCGGCCGCAAGTACCGGACCGAACACAGTGCAGGGAGCCGGGCTCCTAGCATCATACTTATGTACGATGCTAGAAGTCCCTGCCTCGCTGCCGGACAACTATCTCGTAGTGAAAACATGATTACAGTACGGGACAGTTGTCCTGCAGCGAGGCAGGGACTCCTAGCATCGTACATAAGTATGATGATAGGAGCCCGGCTCCCTGCACTGTGTTCGGTCCGGTACTTGCGGCCGAAATACGTCCGTCAATTACGGACGTAATTAGTGTGTGTGCACATACCCTTATGCACTGCAGAATTTCCGCATGGAAATTCTGGACGAAAACTCTGCAGTATTTACGCAGCCTTACATTTTGCTCCAGCAGCCGCTATGTGAGGTCTTCCCTGAGAGTGCCCATACACGTATCGGTTTGTGTCGTGTGGTGTCGTGTCATTTGGGAAACTGCACGAGGTTTGGTAATGTGTTTTTTGGCATGCGGCAAGTACATGTGAAGCCCATAGGGAGGAAAGACTGGCGTCCATTTGCCCGAGTAAGATGCGCCTAATTTATTAAGAAGGCATGCCTCTTAATAAATGAAGCGAACGTTTGGCCTTCCATACACCAAAAAGTAAAATCTTCTCCAGCTATGAGCTGGAGTAGATTTGTAATATAATTGACACCGATTCCCGATGTAAATTATAGTAAATTTGATAGACCGATGAAGGTTCTGCCCCTTCTGCTAAGCCCTGCACGCTTTTTATTAAAGTGGCGTAAGCCGCACAAATGCTGCAAAAGTTGCAAATTGCGCCTTTTCTACCCCACAAAACTGGCATAGAATGGTCCATAAATTCACCCCATGGTTATTGCGTGCTTCACCAATACTTGTCGTGGGGCTGAAAACCGGCGCACAAAAGCTATGTTCACAAATATATTCCTGCGGTGTGTTAAAACAGCGGTTTATTGCCACGAATGCCCCAAAATCGATGCAATCACCTGCGATTTTCATGCCAATTAGCGAAATCCATAGCATTTTGCCATAATTTTGCAGTTATTGCATCACTTAACCGCGATTTGTCCGTACCATATGGATATACCCTAATGCTGGAAACACACACAGTTTTTGCGGCAGTAATTGAAGACAAACACAGGAGTAGATACAAAGTGAAGGAAGAATATAAGGCTGGGTTCAGATACACTATTTACGGACGTAATTCGGGCGTTTTCCGCCTCGATTTACGTCCGAAAATGCGGCTCAATAGCGTCGGCAAACATCTGCCCATTCATTTGAATGGGTCTTACGATATTCTGTGCCGACGGTCATTTTTTTTTACGCCCCGCTGTCAAAAGGCGGGGCGTAAATAGACGCCCGCGTCAAAGAAGTGCCTGTCACTTCTTCAGACGTTAAATGGAGCCGTTTTCCATTGACTCCATGGAAAAACAGCTCTATTTCCGTCCGGAATTGACGCAGCGAAAAAGTGCCTCAACATGCCATGACGGCTGAAATTATGGAGCTGTTTTCTCCTGAAAACAGCCCCGTAATTTCAGCCGTAACGGACGCTGCCGTGTGAACATACCCTTAGGGTATGTTCACACGCAGTGTTTTCAGGCGTATTTCGGGGCGTTTACACCTCGAAAAACACCTGAAAAAACGGAAGCTGAACGCCTACAAACATCTGCCCATTGAAATCAATGGGAAAAACAGCATTTAGTTCATACGGGGCGACTTTATATGCCGCTGTTTTAAAAAACGGAGTGTAAAAAGATGCTCCGTAAAAAGAAGTAGCATGTCACTTCTTGAGGCGTTTTTTTGGAGCTGATTTTCCATTGAACACTATTTGACAAAAACTCGTCAAAACACTCGTCGAGGCGTTTTTTTCCTCTTTCTGACTCATTGAAATAGGGTTTTGGCGGCGGAAACCGCCTCAGGCCCTGTTCACACAGAGTTTTTTGACGCGGAAACCGCGCCGCAAATTCCTCATAAACCGCCCGAAAATGCCTCCCATTGATTTCAATGGGAGTTGGACGAGTTTTTTTTACCGCGAGTAGAAAAAACGCGTCGCGGTAAAAAGAAGCGTCATGACACATCTTGAGGCGGTTTCCGCCTCCAAAACCCCATTTCAATCAGTCAGAAAGAGGAAAAAAACGCCTCGACGAGTGTTTTGACGAGTTTTTGTCAAACCACTGTGCAAAAACCGTCTGGAGCAGTTTTTGCAGGAGGAATCTTCCTCCTGCAAAAAACTCAGTGTGAACATAGCCTTCCTCGCGGTAAAAAAACCTCATCCAACTCCCATTGAAATCAATGGGAGGCATTTTCGGGCGGTTTTTGAGGAGTTTTCCGTGTGAACAGGGCCTAATAAACGCCTCCAAAAACGCCTCAAAAGAAGCTCCAAATTTATTTTCAGCTTCAAAAACGCCTGAAAATCAGGAGATGTTTTCCCTTGAAAACAGCTCCATATTTTCAGACGTTTTTGAGTTTGCGTGTGAACATACCCTTAGAGTATATTTACACAGTGCCCTTTTGGATGCAGTTCTTAAAGCCACGAATATGAATGGATTCCAAAAAAAGAGAAGTAGAATGTTTTCTATACTTCCCCTTTCTTTACGATACACTCCTGATTGTGGCTTCAAATACTGCATTAAAAAACTGCACCAAATCTGCACTGTGTGAATAAGGCCTTAGTCTTTTGAGTCCGTTCTTGTGTTTGTCTCAAACCTTTCAATGTAGAATGTTTGCAGCATTTCTAGCCAGTGTGGATCCAGCCATACAGTCGAATTGCATATTTTCATCGAAACATAGAAACTGCATGGTTTCCCAAAACCGTGGAATAAAATACAATTTGTAATTTGTTGGAGTTTTTGCTACGCCTTCTTTGGAAAAAAAACAAACAAAAAAACTTCACTAAACCAGTGAAGCAAAATCGCATGCAAATTTATGCAGTTATTCTTGCAATTTTTGCCATGGTTGCAGTCAAGATCTCAATTGCTGTAAAACCATGGCAGAACCTTTTGTCACCTATCCACAAGCTGTGTCCGTGACCCATAGGCCTTGTTCACACTGTGCAGGATCCCATTCTGATTTTGGCTTAAAATGTGCATGCAAAATCTGCACTAAATCTGCGCTGTGTGAACAAGGCCATAAAGTTTTGTATAGAGTATCAGTGCACATTCTCATCCACTGCTCCATACAATATCTTCCTCGCCATGGTCTTGTGGGTGAAAGAATAAGGCCTTATCCACACAGTGCAGATTTGCTGCAGATTTTGCATACATCTTTTACGTCAAAACCGGAATTGGATCCAGGAAAGGAGACTTATGAGGCCTTTCTTTATAGATTTCTTCTGTTTAGGTTCCATTCCTGGGTTTGGCTTGAAAAATACTAGGCTGTAGGCCGTGTTCCCACGGGTCGGATACGCTGCATAAAAATCACCCAGCGTGTCCGACCTGGCACATTGTGGTGCGGTTTTTCAAACAGAATTTCCGCTGCGGAAGAAAACGCTTATACTTACCCCCTCTGTCTTCTCTGCGCATAGTCCGGACTCCTACGATGACTTTGCAGGCCATGTGATGCTGCAGCCTGTAATTGGCTGCAGCGGTCACATGGGATGAAACGTCATCCCAGGAGGCCGGACTGCAGGAAGAATGGGGGCGTTCTGGGTAAGTATGATTTTTTTTCCCCGAAGTTGTACTTTTTGCAGCGTAATTGCTGCGATTACGCCGCAAAAGTCGCAACACTTGACTGTCTGTTGCGGCTTTTGCATCCCCATTGAATTCAATTGGGAAAACCACAACAGAAATTCAACAAAAACACAGCATAAATTGACAGGCTGCGGAATTCAATTCCGCACGTCAATTTATTTAACGTTTACGCTGCATGTTTTATCCGCAACGTGGGCATGAGATGTTCTAAATGACATCCACTTTTCTACTACTGTAAATGCTGTGGAATTTCCACACACAATTCCATTGCGGAAATTCCGCAGCGTTACGCTACGTGGGAACCCGGCCTTACGGGTCTATATAAGGAGTATATGTGGGAGGGGAGTAGTTAGTGATCAGTAGTCTGACTCAGAGAAGATGCAACATCACTCCAGCAAGTATTTCTCTATACACTTTTAGGGCCAGATCACATGTTGCGTAAATACCGCAGATTTTCTGAAGCAAATACAGTAGCAGCAAAGTGGATGAGTTAAAACAAATCTCATCCACACGCTGCAGAAATACCGCTCAGAAATTGACCTACGGTGCGGAAATTCATTCTGGAGCACGTCAATTGTCTTTACGTAAACGTCTTTACGTAAACACTGCTTATATGTTGCAGGATTTCCTCATTGAATTCAATGGGGATGTAAATCCTGCATCAAATAGCAGTTGTTCCGTTTTTTGTGGCGGATATGCGACAATCCTGCCGGAACGGAAAAACGGAACTCAGACTAAAAAAATAATAATTAAACTCACCCCATGTGACCACCGCTACAGACAATCACAGGCTGTAGTGGTGGTCACATGGATGAAAGGTCATCCCAGGAGGCTGGCCTGGATGACATCAGAGGGCAGCAGTCTCCTGGGTTGTGACGTCACATCCGAGGAGGCCGGTCTGCTAGCTTGCCAGCTAAGTGCTGCAGTTTTTCACAGCTAACATTCCGGGCGAAAAACTGCACCACAGTTTGGTGCGTGTTTTTGCCCGGAATTCCCTGCGGCGCAGAGGGTGGATGCGCTGTGTGCTATTACGCAGTGTATCCGCCCCGTGTGAACTCAGCCTCCGGCTAGATTCACACGGACGTTGCGCATCGCGGATGTGAAAAACTGACGTTTTTCACGTCCGAGGAGCATCCGTGCTCAGCACTACGGGATGCGATATCCCGCATCCCCCATAGACTAGAGTCTATGGAGGGATATATGAATCGTGAAAAAATAGGACATGTCCTATTTTCTCACGTATCCTTCACACGGTCTGTTGAAACAACGGCCGTGTGAACGGCCACATTGAATTATATAGTTTAATACGTTCGTGTGAATAAGGCCTTAGGCTGGATTCCCACAGTGCAGATTTGCTGCAGATTTTGACTTCATTTTGTAAGCCAAAACCAGAATTGGATCCAGGAGATCAGACTTTAAAGGCCTTTCTTTATATATTTCTTCTGTTTTGTTCCGTTCCTGGTATTGGCTTAAAAAACGCATCCAGCAAATCTGCACGGTGGGAACCAACCCAGCCTAAGGGTCCATTGAAACGCAACTGCATCGAAAAATGCACCAAATCATGATAAAAATGCATGCAGATTTTCTATGCGGTTTTAACCGCACGTCAACTGTATGAATAAGACCTTATGGTCTCTACACACGGTGCGGTTGAATCGCAGGTTTTGCAAAATCGCAGCATTTTGCCGCGACTTCACGATAGACCCTTATGTCTGCAGTACATGGTACAATTATTCTTGACAACTCAAAAACATTCAGGCTGGATTCACACGAGGTCATTACGTCCGTAATTGACGGACTTATTTCGGCCGCAAGTGCCGGACCGAACACAGTGCAGTGAGCCGGGCTCCTAGCATCATAGTTACAGTGAAGGAAATAAGTATTTGATCCCTTGCTGATTTTGTAAGTTTGCCCACTGTCAAAGACATGAACAGTCTAGAATTTTTAGGCTAGGTTAATTTTACCAGTGAGAGATAGATTATATATTAAAAAAAAAAGAAAATCACATAGTCAAAATTATATATATTTATTTGCATTGTGCACAGAGAAATAAGTATTTGATCCCCTACCAACCATTAAGAGTTCAGCCTCCTCCAGACCAGTTACACGCTCCAAATCAACTTCGTGCCTGCATTAAAGACAGCTGTCTTATATGGTCACCTATATAAAAGACTCCTGTCCACAGACTCCATTAATCAGTCTGACGCTAACCTCTACAACATGGGCAAGACCAAAGAGCTTTCTAAGGATGTCAGGGACAAGATCATAGACCTGCACAAGGCTGGAATGGGCTACAAAACCATAAGTAAGACGCTGGGTGAGAAGGAGACAACTGTTGGTGCAATAGTAAGAAAATGGAAGACATACAAAATGACTGTCAATCGACATCGATCTGGGGCTCCATGCAAAATCTCACCTCGTGGGGTATCCTTGATCCTGAGGAAGGTGAGAACTCAGCCGAAAACTACACGGGGGGAACTTGTTCATGATCTCAAGGCAGCTGGGACCACAGTCACCAAGAAAACCATTGGTAACACATTACGCGGTAATGGATTAAAATCCTGCAGTGCCCGCAAGGTCCCCCTGCTCAAGAAGGCACATGTACAGGCCCGTCTGAAGTTTGCAAATGAATATCTGGATGATTCTGTGAGTGATTGGGAGAAGGTGCTGTGGTCAGATGAGACTAAAATTGAGCTCTTTGGCATTAACTCAACTTGCCGTGTTTGGAGGAAGAGAAATGCTGCCTATGACCCAAAGAACACCGTCCCCACTGTCAAGCATGGAGGTGGAAACATTATGTTTTAGGGGTGTTTCTCTGCTAAGGGCACAGGACTACTTCACCGCATCAATGGGAGAATGGATGGAGCCATGTACCATCAAATCCTGAGTGACAACCTCCTTCCCTCCACCAGGACATTAAAAATGACTCGTGGCTGGGTCTTCCAGCACGACAATGACCCGAAACATACAGCCAAGGCAACAAAGGAGTGGCTCAAAAAGAAGCACATTAAGGTCATGGAGTGGCCTAGCCAGTCTCCAGACCTTAATCCCATCGAAAACTTATGGAGGGAGCTGAAGATCCGAGTTGCCAAGCGACAGCCTCAAAATCTTAATGATTTACAGATGATCTGCAAAGAGGAGTGGGCCAAAATTCCATTTAACATGTGTGCAAACCTCATCATCAACTACTAAAAACGTCTGACTGCTGTGCTTGCCAACAAGGGTTTTGCCACCAAGTATTAAGTCTTGTTTGCCAAAGGGATCAAATACTTATTTCTCTGTGCACAATGCAAATAAATATATATAATTTTGACAATGTGATTTTCTGCTTTTTTTTAAATATAATCTATCTCTCACTGGTAAAATTAACCTAGCCTAAAAATTCTAGACTGTTCATGTCTTTGACAGTGGGCAAACTTACAAAATCAGCAAGGAATCAAATACTTATTTCCTTCACTGTATGTACGATGCTAGGAGTCCCTGCCGGAGAACTGTCCCGTACTGTAATCATGTTTTCAGTACAGGACAGTAGTTCCACGGAGAGGCAGGGACTCCTAGCGTCGTACATAACTATGATGCTAGGAGCCCAGCTCCCTGCAGTGTGTTCGGTCCGGGACTTGCGGCCAAAATACGTCCGTCATTACGGACGTTATGACCTCGTGTGAATCCAGCCTCACTGGTTTTTGTTTTTTTCCATTAACTTTTTATTGAAAGGTATATCAAATACAAAGAAAGGTAAGTACATTTGATAACATTCAAATAATACATTACATAGCAAAAAAAAAACAGGTATGTGTATACATATACAATGATGGTCAAATGATTGATAAAGACACAACTGCAACCAAATGTAGACTCGTATGTGTGCAAATGACAAGAGAAGAATGGGATACAACTATATGAATGAATTACCAGGTTTCCTAGAAATACGATGGTGGAATAGTGTTGTGTGGAGAGTCTAGCCACAGTTTCCATTTCGATAGTAGCATAGAACGCTTACAGTTAACGCCAGGATAAGTAAGTTCATGCCAACAGTTGTCGTTAATACCTTTGATTATCATTTTCAATGTTGGCTGACAGTCGCCCTTCCAATGTTGGGCAATTTTCAACCTAGTTGTGATTAAAGAGTGTGATATGATCAGTAGGGAATTGTTCTAGACCTAAACCTAGTAATGCCAGGCCTGGGTTTGGTGTGATGTGGACCTTACATAATCTTGATAATAGGTCAAACACTTTAGTCCATAGTGTTATGACTGCAGGGCATTCCCACCAGAGATGTAGGTAAGTTCCCTCTGAGGTCTTACATTTCCAACAATTAGTGGAAAACCTAGGAAATATCTTTTGGAGTTTCACCGGGGTTAGATACCAGCGATAAAAAAATTGAAAGCCAATACCATTGGTTGAAAGTTGAAAGCCAATACCATTGGTCTATAGAGATTTGTAAGTTTAGATCATGTTCCCATACCTGTTTTAAAGCGAGAAAGTGGGTCAGTCTCATTGTTTTTAAGCAATCAAAATAATTGCTCATTATAGTGGGAACAAGTGTACATTCTCTCAAATCTGCTGCCAAGTAATGTTATCAAGTATTGGGGCAATTTTCTTCACCCATGCCTCTACATAGGAGGGGGAAGCGGTAGAGCTTAGGTTCCTAAATTGGGAGTAAAATTGGGAACTCATCCCTTTATTTTTAGGGACCAGTCAATGTATATTTTTAAATGTGGAATTCAGCGTCCCAGAAAATACTTTAAATCAACGACCCTTTTTAATACAATTGTATTCACATATACTGCCTGGTATACATTGTGTGTGTGTTTTTTTAATGTCAATTTCATATATATGTCACTGTAATGCTATACCGTTGCATACATCTTGGGCATGCGTTAGTGGACAGTCCAGCCTAACGAAAAGCCTAACCAATGTCACACTATAAGGGCTTATTCAGACAAGAGTATTATACATCCGTGTGCTGTCAGTTAAAAAAAACAAAAAACGGACAGCAGACGGACTTGTGCAATTTAATGGGGTTGTTCACACGGCCGTTGTTTTAACGGACCGTGTAAAGGGCCCGTGAAAAAATAGGCATGTCCTATTTTCGTCCGTTTTCAAGGATCCCTCAATAGACTCAAGTCTATGAAGGCTCAGTGAAAGCGGGTCCCGTACGGGTGTGACTCTTTTTCACATCCGAGTTTACACTCATTCGTCTGAATAAGCCCTAAGGGTAAGTGCACAAAGGGCGGATACGCTGCATAAACATACACAGTTTATCCGTCCTGGAAGCAGCAGGGAATTCCGTCTGAAAAACCGCACCAAATTGTGGTGCAGTTTTCCAGACAGAATCTCCGCTGCGGAAATACTGCTAGAAAAAAAGTTCATACTTGCCCCATCATCGCGACGCATCCCTCTGCTCTGAGTGCAGCCCGGCCTCCTGGGATGACGCTGCAGTCCATGTGACCACTGCAGCCTTTCTTTGGCTGCGGCAGTCACATGGGATGAAATGTCATCCCAGGAGGCCGGGCTGCACTCAAAGCAGAGGGACACTTCGCGATGACAATACCTGGGGGTAAGTATGAAACTTTTTATTATTTTCAAACCACAGAAAGGTTTTTTTGGTTCTTTTTCTGTATCAGAATTTTTACAGCGGAATCGCAGCTTTTTCATTGCAAAAAAAAATTAAATATATCGCATTTGCCTACTTGTTGCGGGTTTTACCTCACCATTGAATTCAAAGGGGGAAAACCCTCAACAGAAGAACAACGATTCTGCATCATAAATTGACAATCTGCGGTTTAAAAAATTGTCACCACAGGTCAATTTATGAACGGTTTCTCAGCAGATTTTTTATGCAATTTGTGGATGAGATTTGTTCAAATCTCAAACGCTCTGCTGCTACTGTACTACACTGTGGATTTTCCGCAATGAAGTCTGTTGCGAAAAATTAGCATTGTTTAGGCTGCGTGTGTGTCCCTACCCTTAAATTGCTTGCCCTGTGACAACCCTATTCCATATGCCGTATTGATGTACAAATATAAGGGGTGTCCCACAGTCAGAAGCTGCTACAGAAAAGCTGCTTCTATTCTGGAGGAGCGCTCGTGTCCACTGAGGCCTCATATTTGTGAGGTTATGTTCACACGGCTTATTTTCGGCCGTTTTTTGGGCAAACGGCCCAAAAAATTGGAAGCAGGACGCCTCCAAATATCTGCCCATGGATTTCAATGCGAAAAACGGAGTTCTGTTCCAACGGGGCAGTTTTTTACGCGGCAGTTTTGAAAAAGTGGCGAGTAAAAAGACCCCCCCCCCGTAAGGGCTTATTCAGACGAACGGGATATACGTCCATGCAACGCGCGTGATTTTCATTATTAGTCTCTTGGGGCAGTGCAGACAGTTGCGTGATTTTTCCGCAGCGTGAGTCCGCTGCGAAAAAGTCACGACATGTCCGTTCTTTGGGCGTATTTTGCGCATCACGCACCCATTGAAGTCAATGGGTGCGTGAAAATCACGCATGCCGCACAGAAGCACTTCCGTAGGACAAGCGTGATTCGCCCAACAGCAGTGAAAAGGATGAATGAAAACAGAAAAGCACCACGTGCTTTTCTGTTTACAAACATCCAAACGGAGTGTCATAATGATGGCGGCTGCGCGAAAAGCACGCAGCCGCGCATCATACGGAGCTGACACACGGAGCTGTCAAGTGCCTTTTGCGCGCGCAAAAGCTGAATTTTTTGTGCGCGCAAAACGCACACGCTCGTGTGAATCCGGCCTAAAAAGACGTGCATGTCACTTCTTGAGATGTTTTTCGAGCCGTTTTTCATTGACTCTATAGAAAGCTCCAAAAACGGCCGTAAAAAACGCCACGAGAAACGCGAGTGGCTTAAAAAACGACTGAAAAATCAGGAGCTGTTTTCCCTTGAAAACAGCTCCATATTTTCAGTCGTTTTTGATTTTGCGTGTGCACATACCCTACAATTTTTATTCTACTCGCTTTTTTACGGCCGTTTTTGGAGCTGTTTTTCTATAGAGTGAATGAAAAACGGCCCCAAAAACAGCTCAAGAAGTGACATGCACTTCTTTTTCGTGGGCGTTTTCTTATGCCCCGTCGGAACAGAATGCCGTATTTCCCATTGAAATCAATGGGCAGATGTTTGTAGGCGTTCTACTTCCGATTTTTCACTTGTTTTTCGGGATGTTTACGTTTACATACCCTAAGGGTATATGCACACACAAACGTTTGAAAAACGGCCATAAAATAAACGGCCTGTCGGAACAGAACGACGTTTTTCCCATTGAAATCAATGGGCAGGTTTGGAGGCGTTCTGCTTCCGATTTTTCAGCCGAACAATGCTGAGTTGTACATTGGACATTGCTCCCTCTAGTGAGCGGGGGCTTTAGTGCAGCTTTCAGACAGGCAGCAGATTGCTTGTGGTAACCACCCCCTTCACTACAGACTCTTGTGTTGGAGTACTGTACATAGCGCTTCTGTGACAGCCAGCAGCCCACTTGATTGATAGAAGAAGTCATTCCAACCATGTGATAACTGAGAGGAAAGTATATAGCAGCTTGCAGAAACACCCTCGGAAAAGGAGTGGGCGGGTGGCGTGGGCTTGTGCGCTGCTTACAATACGAGATTGTGAAATGCAGCAAAGATGTAAGAGGAAAGAAACTTTTAAGTCAAACCAAATAGAGAGAACACTACACCGGCTTCATACACACATTTTGGCTCCCAATCAAACTAGTGTTGATCACGAATGGTGTTTGAGGGTATGTCCACACAACGTAAACACTGCGAAATTCCTGTCCGGATTTACTGTGCGGAAATTCTGCCGCAAATTACAGTGAGGGTATGTTCACACGGCCTATTTTGGGCCGTTTTTCGGGCCGTAAACAGCCTCCAAACGGCCGCAGGATCGGAAGCAGAACGCTTCCAAACATCTGCCCATTGATTTCAATGGGAAAATAACGTTCTGTTCCGATGGAGCGTTTTTTGCTGCGTTTTTTACGCGTAAAAAAACGGCCGTGAAAAAGAAGTGCAGGTCACTTCTTGGGACGTTTTTGGAGGCGTTTTTCATTGACTAGTGAAAAAAGCTCCAAAAACGGCCGTAAAAAACACAGCAAAAAACGCAGCGAAAATCGCGAGTGGCTTAAAAAACGTCTGAAAATCAGGAGCTATTTTCCCTTGAAAACGGCTCCGTATTTTGAGACATTTTTGAGTTTGCGTGTGAACATACCCTTAGGGTATGTGCACACGTAGTGACCAAAAACGTCTGAAAATACAGAGCTGTTTTCAAGGGAAAACAGCCCCTGATTTTCAGACGTTTTTTGAGCAACCGGCCGTCTCAGCGGTGATGCGCCGCTGCACATCATCATAATCAGACGGTTTAGGCAATATATATGGGTAGCGATGGGACACACACTATTATACATCCCCTTGAGGAAGCATACGTGGCGAAACGCGCGTCGGGGTTTATACGGCGGAGCGGACACTTTTCTACTCTTTGTTGCTACTTATGGGTAAGTTCATGATTTGACTAGCTAACTCTGTTCAATGCACTGTCTCTGGTAATACATTTCTGCAATAGAGGTCTGTCTAATACATTAACTTGTTTGCCCATAGACTGTAGCTAGCAACAAGTTTGTGTGCGGTCTCCGACTATTATACTAGAGTCACATCTTTCTGTTGTTTTTAACTTGTATTATGTTTGTTTAATAAAATTTAAAACTTTTATATATATATACATTGGCGTCAAAGGCTCTCAATTGTTTCTCTATGTTAATATATTTTTTTTACATGGAGCCGCCTAGATGATATGGGGGGACAGTGGTGTTTTAAACAGTCTCCAGCCTCTATTATAATTTTGTTTGGAGTCTATTTTATTTTTTTTGCGCATTCCCATTGCGTGTGTCATCAGTATGTGCTGCGTGATTTTCACGCATATGCCATGCTTATGACACGCGGTTTTGAAGTTTAGAAAAATAAATGAAGGAAGTGCTTTTATTTTTTTTTTCAGTGCTTCCATGTGCCGTGCGCGATTTTCGCTCACCCATTGACTTCAATGGGTGCGTGATGCGCGAAAAACGCCCAAGTATAGGACATGTCGTGAGTTTTACGCAGCGTGAAAATCACGGACTGTCTGAACAGCCCCATTTCACTAACATAGGTCAGTGCGACGCTCGTGATTTTCACGTGCGTATCACGGACATAATACATGTTCGTGTGAATAAGGCCTAAGGCTGGGTTCCAACAGTGCAGATTTGCGGCCCATTTTTGCATGCGTTTTTTTAAGCCATAACCAGGAACGGAACCTTCCCTTTTTCCCATCCCTTGGTTAAACTTAACTGACATGTCTTTTTTCAACCGTACTAACTATGTAACCTAAACAGAAGAAATATATAAAGATAGGCATTAAAGGTCTGCTCTCCTGGATCCAATTCTTGTTTTGGCTTACAATATGCAGCAAATCTGCACTGTGTGAACCCAGCCTAAGGGTATGTTCACACACGTCAGATTTGTTGTAGATATGTCTGCAACTGTCCTATTCATCTGAATGAGACTTGTAGAAATCCATGTGCTTGCTGCAGAAACCGTGGATGGCACCACATGGGCACTATTATATGTGCACTAATAGGGATTCTTTCATCTATGCACTACGGTTGACCTTATTGTATGGGCACTATTATATTCTTACTGAAAGTATTTTATACTATTTATATGGCGGTATTATTTCTGCATTGTTTGCCACTATTACTTATATACTGTATGGGAGTGTAAAGGTTTTGGAGTTGTGACCTATGAATTCAGGGAATCTGGCATTGGCAGGGCCATACAGTATGAAACATTTACCACAGCACAATGGGCATAATCCAGGGCAGATACCATACCATATGTGTTATCCGCAAAGGGACAGACCGCAACATAACAACTCTTCTGTCTATTAGGTTGCATAAAAGGGACTGTGCTGAGGCCTAATTCACACAAACGTGTAATACGTTGAAACAACGTCCGTCACGCGCACCTGTATAATTCAATGTGGCCATTCACACAGCCGTTGTTTCAACGGACCCTGTGAATGGACTGTGAGAAAATAGGACCTATTTTTTTGCGCTTCACGCATCCCTCCATAGACTCTTTCACGTCCAAGGTTCGCAATGCTCGTGTGAATACGGCCTAAGGCTGAATTAACATTGCGTTTTCAGCATCCGCTTGGTGTATGTGCTGGGAAAGCTCCCAGCGCATATGTCAAACATATCCATATACCCCTAATCACCCAACGAATGCCAAAAGCGTGCCGTTTTGGACCCCCGTCGGGCAGGTTTACGTCAGTATACCTTTATTTCAACTGTATGGAATAGTGTAGTCTGCTGTCGTATTCCATACAAAGGTATGGAAGTCTGTGTGTGATGGATGCCACTGTATGTCTTTACAAAAGCATCCGTCAGAGGTAAACGTCAGGAAATACTTCCTCCGCCATACGCTGCAAGCACAGTGTAAATAGGCCCCAATGAGTCCAACGCTTCACAATTAATGTTGAATGGCAATGCTTTTTTTAGACGTCCATGAGGGGGGTATTCTATGCAATCCCCTCGCTTTCATTAAACTAGCAGTTGGAGAGCACGGGGCCCACATTCTGTTTTGCACTGGGGCCCTCTGCTTCCTGTGTCTACCCATGAAATGCAATTTCTTTTTTTGTGTGTCTAACTTTTTACTCTAAAATGAAACTTCGCAATAAATGATGTTGACATTTACTAACGTATTCGCCCTGCAGCGGTGACAGAGGGGTCATCATCTCTATGGATCCTGTAACAAAGTGTGTGCAACAGTCAGCAAGTCAGGGCAGCGCCTGCAGCACATAGAGATTCCTGTGCTTTCATTTTACCACAGGAGGAGGGGGGGGGGCACCGAATATAAGGAAGTGACGACTCTATGGAGTTAAACAAGACAGAAAACAAGTTTTTTTTCTTATGGACTGGGAGTTGTTGGCTGGTGAGACCCCTGATAGAAGCCGCTCAGGGTGTGGGCCCCAGCTGTGCAACACTCCAGCTGCCACATTATTGATTTTCTCTTTATATTTGAAGGGATTTGCTATTTACTTCACCATCCTGAACTTCTTCATCTTGTGTGGCGTTTGCACAGTGCAATTGACAGGGGCAGCTGGTTCGGTGCAGGGGGGCACTACAGACAGCCCAACATTTACTGCCCCGAAAATAAAGACACTATGAGGATGACGCTGGAGCTTGCAAGTGTCACAAAGGTCTGTGTGTTACTTTATGGCTTCCTACAAAGTCTCTCTTCATGGGCTAGATGTGTTTGGTCTGTGTAATATCTGTCACCAGGCCGCTGAGTGCGCAGCACAAAACTTTGCAGGACTTGTGTATAAAAAGGGTCTGTGGTGGGAACATTTTTATTATTTTGTTTTAAATTTCACACCTTTACCTGCGCCATATACATAAAAGCGGTGTGACATTTATATATTTTGTAATGGCAAACATTGTTTTGATAATATTTTCTTGATATTAGCACGCAAATGGTGTAAATATACCAACGCAAATGACCTTACAAGTGACATATTCCACATGCATGGACTTTTTGGGCATATCTGGCATAATTGAGACTGTGGCTCGTATGTCTTCTGGATATAATTGTTTTGCCTGCGATGAAAATGTTAGATTGGATTGATCTTTCTTTGGATCCGTTCAGATGTTTGGGTGCAGTTAAATCGGCATTGAAAAAACGCATGTGTTTTTACCACATTTTGATGTGTTTTTCAATGCAGTTTTAACTGCACCTCAGCGGTGTTTTTATTGCCGTTTTGAAAGTGAAATCATGTGTTTCACCTGTAGTAGCCGTAAAACCGAAAATCGCAGAAAATGCATACGTTTTTAAAAATGCGTTTTGTTTTTTTTTGCAAAGAAATTAACAACCACTTCTTCAGAGCCGCATTAGGCTGGGTTCACACGTGGCGGAATTGCACTTGAATTCCGCTGCGGACACTCCGCAGCGTTAATCCGCAGCGGAGCCGTTTCTCCATTGACTTCCACTTTAATTTAGAAGTGTTCGTTTAGACGTTGAGTAAAATTCCGCTGCGGAGCATAGGCTGCGGAGCGGAATTTGGTGTCCGCAGCATGCTCTGTCTGTTGCGGAGCAGTGGCGGACTGGTTGCGGACTCATGGCGGAATTTCTCCATTGACTTCAATGGAGATTCTAAATTCCGCAATGAAGTCCGCAGCTGTCATGCACATGTTATGTGTGCTGCGGATGCGTCTTGCTTTTTTAACATGACATTTCTTCATTCTGGCTGGACCTATGTATTTCTAGGTCTACAGCCAGACTGAGGAAGTCAATGGGGCTCCCGGAATTACGGGAGTGTTGCTAGGCGACGTCAGTAAATAGTCACTGTCCAGGGTGCTGAAAGAGTTAAGCGATCGGCAGTAACTGTTTCTGCACCCTGGACAGTGACTACCGATCCCAATATACAGCAACCTGTAAAAAAAATAGAAGTTCATACTTACCAAGAACTCCCTGCTTCTGTCTCCAGTCCGGCTTCCCAGGATGACGTTTCAGTGTAAGTGACGGCTGCAGCCAATCACAGGCTGCAGCGGTCACATGGACTGCCGCGTCATCCAGGGAGGTAGGGCTGGATGCCGAAAGAGGGACGCGTCACCAAGACAACGGCCGGTAAGTATGAAAGTCGTTTACTTTCACTAGGGAAAGTGCTGTCCCTTCTCTCTATCCTGCACTGATAGAGAGAAGGGAAGCACTTTTCCCGCAGTCCGCAGCAGCTAGTCCGCATCAATTTACTGCACATTTTGGGCAGATCCGCAGCCGTAATCCGCAACCCGGATTAGGTGCGGCATTGATGCGGACAGTTGCGGAGGAATTCCGCCACGTGGGGGCATGCCCTTAAAAAAGCTGTAGAAACGCCCTGTGAAAACCCAGGCAAATGCTTTTTTTCAGACAACAAAAAAAGTTGCAAGCGTCTTTTATGCCTCTGGAGCGAGCTTGTGTACATTAGATATTCGTTTGCAGATCTGGTAATTTCTGCAGAATCGGCCAACAACGTGATGTATTGGGGCAGGCTGACTGTCCCCTGATGACTGCTGTGGGAGAAACCAGGATCGGGAGACTTCAATTTGAACTTACCCAAACTTTTATTCCTCTAGGAAATAAACCACATCACATGACTGCAGAAATGTATTCCTATAGCAGTAAACATGCATGCTCGGCCGATTGTGTATGTTTTATAGGGGGGTTGGGGAGATAGCTGTCAGATGAACACTAATATTAAAACATATGGCCATCTTGCAAAATGCATGCAAAATCTGCACTGCGTGAAAAAGGCCTTAGGGCAGGGGTCTCAAACTCTGCCGGATAAGTGGGCCACATATAGAAAAAATTAGAAGTTGGCGGGCCTGCATTTCAACAATCCAGTTTAAGTGTCGCTAAATGCAGTCCGGCGGCTCAGTTGGCAGACACACAAATGTCAAGATTGGGCAGCCCCTTTTAAGATCGTGCCACAGTGCCCTCTGTAGATGCTGCGACAGTGCCATATATGGACAGTGATGTCAGGGGCTTACCCAGAGCTGGAGTCCCGGAGCAGAGCCGCTTCTAGCACTCTGTCTGGGACTCCAGCTGTGCTCCTGACATCACTGTCCAGATCTGGGGAAGCCCTAGACATCGCTGTCCATATATGGACAGCGATATCAAGGAATTCCACAGAGTCCCGGAGCAGAGCCTTTACTAGCGCTCTGCCCGGGACTCCGCTCTGGGGAAGGCCCTGACAACACTGTTCATATATGGACAGCGATGTCAGGGAATTCCACAGAGTCCCAGAGCAGAGCCGATACTAGCGGCTCTGTGTCCCGCGGGCCGCAGATGATAGCCTCAGGGACCGCATGCGGTCCGCGTGCTTGAGACCCCTGCCTTAGGGTATGCTCCCACACACAGGATACGCTGCAGATTTTCTGTAACAGAAAATCTGCAGCAGAATCTCTAGAAAAAACGCTGGTTAGACCCGATGCACAGGACCATATTTTTCATCCGTAATTACGGACCCATTAAATTCTATGGGCTACGGTTACCTTTCCATATTGTTTACAGATGGGTGTCCGTTCCGTAAAAATGATCCGTAAGGCCCCATGCACACTACTGTATCCATTAGTAAATACTGTCCGTGTCCGTGAATACGGATCCATAGTCGTCCGCAACTTATCTGCATATACGTAACGGTATCCGCAAATACGGTCCATAGTGCATCTGTAATGCATCCGTATATACTGATCCGCAAAATAAAGAGAACCACGAATGATGTGCAACTTCTGCAAACCCGGCTTTGCCTAGCAATGCTTCCGTAATTACGGACGGCTACGAGTGCACATCCATAGCCATCTGTAATTACGGAAGTGCCCATTGACTTCTATGGAGAGTCTGTGCAGTAATTACGGACAAGAATAGGACATGAAAATCTGAAGACCAAGTGATTAGAGAAACAGATAATCGGATTATCGCTAGCATGTCACAGAATCCGTTGAGAGATTTCTATTTAGGGTATGTGCACACACACTAATTACGGACGTAATTCGGGCGTTTTTGCCCCGAATTACGTCCGAAAATGGCGCCTCAATAGCGTTGACAAACATCTGCCCATTGAAAGCAATGGGCTGACGTTTGTCTGTTCACACGAGGCGTATATTTACGCGCCGCTGTCAAATGACGGCGCGTAAATAGACGCCCGCGTCAAAGAAGTGACCTGTCACTTCTTGGGGCGTAATTGGAGCCGTTATTCATTGACTCCAATGAATAGCAGCGCCAATTACGTCCGTAATGGACGCGGCGTTCAAGCGCCTGCACATGCCGTTACAGCTGAAATTACGGGGATGTTTCCTCCTGAAAACATCCCCGTAATTTCAGCCGTTACGGACGCTGTCGTGTGAACATACCCTTAGGGTAAAGCTAATGTTAGATCAGAATTATTTCTATGTTTAGAAGAATTTGTCTTGCAAAGTATCTTTGTTTACAAACTTTTAATATTGCAATGTTAACCCCTTCCCGCCGCAGCCCTTTTTCAGATTTTTATTTTAGTTTTTTCCTCCCCACCTTCCAAAACTCATAACGTCTTTATTTTTCCGTCGATATAGACAATGAGGGCTTGATTTTTGCAGGACGAGTTGTAGTTTTTCGTAGCACCATTTATTTTGCCATATAATGTACTAGCAAACGGGGAAAAAAATTATTTGTGGGGTAGAAAATGAAGAAAACAGCGTTTCCTCCATGGTCTTTTGCGCGCCGTTTTTATGGAATTCACTGCGCAATTAAAACAACATGTTAACTATATCCTGTGGGTCAATACGACTATGACGATACCAAATCTATATAGTTTTTAAGTAAAAACCTAAGTGTAAAAAAGAAAATTTCTTTTGTGTCGCCAAATTCCGAGAGCCATAACTTTATTATTTTTCCGTTCATTAAGGTATGAGGGCTTATTTTTTGCGAGATAAGCTGTAGTTTTTAATAATACCATTTTGTACATGTGACGGTTTGATCACTATTTATTTCATTTTTTGTGGGAAATTAGGTGACCAAAAGATTCTGGCGTTCACAATTTAAATTTTTTATTTTTTTTTACGGCGTTCACCGTGCGGGTTAAATAATGATATGTTGTAATAGTTCAGACTTTTACGGACGCGGCGATACCAATTATGTTTATTTTTTTTTCTATGCTCTAGGGGGGAAATGGGAAAAGGTTTTTTTTTTTAACTTTTAATATACTGTATATATTTTTTTTTACACAAAAAAAACCTTTATTTAACTAATTTTTACTTTTTTTATTAGTCCCCCTAAGGGACTTCAACCAGCGATCAATGTATTGCAGTATATCGTGATTCTGACAGGCACTTATTAAGCCCTGCCGGAGGCAAGGCTTAATAGGTGTACAAAGATGGCAGACCTCAGGCAGCCATAGCAACCATCGCCCCCCCCCCATGCAATTGCATTGCGGGGGCGCAATGAGCTGTTAGAGGGGGTCGCCCCCCCCCCCTATTTCTAACGATTTTAATGCTGCGGGCGGTATTGACCGCAGCATTTAACGAGTTAAATGAGCGGGATCGCGCTCGAGCGTGATGACGCACGTTACTCTGAAGTGTCGGCTGTAACAAACAGCCAACACCGGCATCGTATGGAGCGGGTTCACTCCGTGAGCCCGCTCCATACTTCCCCTACCCGACTTTGGCGTATGGATATGTCAATGTCGGGAAGGGTTCAGCTCATTCTGACTATGACTGTACATTTCAATAGGGTTGAAAGTAATGCTTAAATGAAGACTAACGTTTCAAACAATTTATGCGAATCTATTAGTATATCTGATATAGATCAACTTTATAATTTACCTACTGTTAAAATGTAGTTGTTATATCCATGCAAATTCTGTGTGACGTTACTAGGTGCCTCCTTTCCTGTAATCGGCTGTCCACCTCCTGTTGTAAAGCAGAATCCGTCCCTAGTTACAGATGGACTGCAGAAAGTTGGGGGAGGGGGGTCTCTCCACTGCCTGCTAACAGAAGTCTATAGAGCAGGAGAAGGGAGAGATGCAGACACTCTGCCCATACAAGTCTATGGAGAGGGGAGGGCTAGGCGGAGTGAAAAATACACAAACCGACGTGCTGCAGCTTCCTTGTAAGGGCTTGTCCACACGTAGCGGAATTGCTGCGTATTTTCCGTCCGGAATTGCAGACGGAAAATACGCAGCAGAATACAGTAGCAGCAAAGTGAGTAAGATTTAACAAATCTCATCAACACGCTGCGTAAAATTTATGACTAGAAATTGACCTACGGGGCTTTTTTTTTCCATACTGCAGCATGTCCATTCCTGCTGCGGAAAGTGGACTGAATTGCTGCGTTTTTAAGAGGAGATGTCACCATCTCACAACATTGAGAAATACGCAACAAAATCCGCACCATTTTCTGCAGTGAAAATCTTTTCTAGCTGTGGTTTTTCTGCAGCAGAAGAAATCCTGCTAGTTTTTGCGGAATTGCTGCAGAAAATGCTGTTACGTGTGGACAAGCCCTCGGGGTATGTTCACACGGCAAACAAAAAAACGGCTGTAAAATACAGAGTTGGTTTCTGATTTTCAGATGTTTTTTATGGCCATTTTTGGAGCTGTTTTTCTATTCGGACCATTAAAAAAGGCTCAAGAAATGACAGGGCGTTTTTTTACGTGCCATTTCTACAAACTGTTGCGGAAAAAAACACCCCATGGGAACGAAATTCAGTTTTTCCCATTCAAAACAATGGGCAGATGTTTGGAGGCGTTCAGCCACCGAATTTTCAGCCATTTTTCTTTTGGGGGGGGGGGCGTTTACGGCCTGAAAAACGGCTAAAAAGAGGCCGCATGAACATACCCTTAGAGTTATATCTCACCACGGTGCTGGATTTTCCGCTACACTGCTCATTACTGCCATATAACCTCCTACATTCTGCTGAAGCTTCTATATATATGAGATAGGAGAGCAGGATTCGTCTTACAGTTTTTTCAAAAAATGAAATTTATTTACATTAGTTTTGCAGGTCATTTTCAATCCATTATTGTTGACATATGCATTGCATCCTGCAAAATGGACATGTAACCAAACCTGCTGCTGCCTCCTCCTGCAGCTATGATCTCCAACATAGAGTATATTGTAATTTTAGATCACTTTCTATATAACTTTGAGTGAAAAAATAATAATAAAAAAAATATTATATATCTATCCTTGTCAAGTCTTAGGATGTTCCGCAAAAGTTTTTGTTAAACCAGTCCTTTTTTTTATTTTATTTTTTATTTTTTTAGATGGCTTCAGCCTAACTGTACTGTTAGTGTACTGTAAGTGTCCTGATCCTATTACAATACTGTCTTAGTCACAGGCTTTTTCTCCTAGATATAATAAATCACGCATGATGGTACAATGCGGTGACTTCATCAGACCGCTAATAGAATACAATGGACAAATTGATTTGCCTAATTTTTTCAAAGAAAAATCCATGTAGTTTGATAATGCATAAAGCAAATATACTGTTCATTAGGCTGCCTTCAAACAAAGCGTTTTTCGTGACTTTTTAATGGCGTTTTTTAGTGTGGCCGCCAGATGTTACATTAAAGTAAATAGTGAAATATATAAACTGCACTACATACAACTGCGTTTTGGTTTGTGGTGGTTTTAGCCTTTCTTACGATCAGTGGTGTTTTTTTAAGGCCTGATTTACACGAGCGTGTGCGTTTTGCGCACGCAAAAAATGCGCCGTTTTGCATGCGCAAAAGGCACTTAACAGCTCCGTGTGTCATCAGCTTATGATGCGCGGCTCGCAGCCGCCATCATTATGACACTCCGTTTGGATGTTTGTAAACAGAAAAGCACGTGGTGCTTTTCTGTTTACATTCAGAGTTTGACAGCTGTTGCGCGAATCACGCTGTTCGCACGGAAGTGCTTCCGTGCGGCATGCGTGGTTGTCACGCACCCATTGACTTCAATGGGTGCGTGATGCGTGAACAGCGCACAAAGATAGGACATGTCGTGAGTTTTACGCAACGCACTCGTCTGCACTGCCCCATAGCCTAATATAGGTGCGTACGACACGCGTGAAAAGCACGCGCGTATATTACGCTCGTGTAAATGATGCCTAAAACGCAGCATGCTCTGGGTGTGACTTTTTTTCCCCGTCGTCTTCTCTATAGGACTTAAAAAAAAAAAAAAAGACCCCAAAAAAATAATGTACAAATTGAAAACTACGGCCGTCGCACGGACCTATGCAATTCAATAGGGCCATTCAGACATTGTGTTTTTCACACAACGTGTTTCCGTTGCGTGAAACTCGCTGCATGTCCTATTCTTGTGTGTGTTGTTTTTTTTGCGTCCTGCAATGAAGTGCATGGGTGCGTGAAAGCACCGGATGCACATCTGTGTGCTGTCCGTGATTCACGCACCAGTTCCTTGAAATGCAGAGAAAAAAATAAATAAAAAAATGTGCACCAACTCTGAGATCAACAACTGTTTCCACACGGAACCCACGCTGATGGCACACGGAACTGCCACGCATGAAAAACATGTCAGTTTTTTGCGGACACAAAACGGAACACTCATGTGAATCTAGCCTAAGGCTCAATGCACAAGATGCGTATTACGTGCGGTTTTGACGTGCGGATTTGCGTGTGGCAAAACCACAGTGTAAGGGCAGATGCAGACGAACGTTGCGTTTTTGCACGTGCAAACAACGCGGCGTTTTGCACGCGCAAAAACCACTTGACAGCTGCGTGTGTCATCCGTGTATGATGCGCGGCTGCGTGATTTTCGCGCAGCCGCCATCATAGAGATGAGGCTAGTCGACGCCCGTCACTGTCCAAGGTGCTGAAAGAGCTAACTGATCGGCAGTAACTCTTTCAGCACCCTCGACAGTGAATGCCGAACACAATATCGAGAAACCTGTTAAAAAAAAAGAAGAAAAAGTTCGTACTTACCGAGAACTTCCCTCCCGGCCGTTGCCTTGGTGACGTGTCCTTGGTGACGCGCCTCTCTTGACATCGGGCCCCACCTCCCTGGATGACGCGGCAGTCCATGTGACCACTGCAGCCTGTGCTTGGCCTGTGATTGGCTGGAGCTGTCACTTGGACTGAATTGTCATCCCGGGAGGTCAGACTGGAGGAAGAAGCCGGGAGTTATCGGTAAGTCAGAACTTCGTTTTTTTTTTACAGGTTCATGCATATTGGGATCGGAAGTCACTGTCCAGGGTGCTGAAACAGTTTAACTCTTTCAGCACCCTGGACAGTGACTATCTCCTGACGTCGCGTACCGGAAATTTTTTTGCCGGGTTCGGCCAAAACGAGTTCGGCCGAACCCGGTGAAGTTCGGTTCGGTTGTCCGGGTTCGCTCATCTCAAAGACACTCAGTTTGGAAACAGAAAAGCACGTGGTGCTTTTCTGTTTTACATTCATCCTTTTGACAGCTGGTGCGCTGTTTCAGTCGGTTCGCACGGAAGTACTTCCGTGCGACCTGCGTGGTTTTCACGCACCCATTGACTTCAATGGGTGCGTGATGCGCGAAATACGCGGAGATATTGAGCATGTCGCGCTTTTTGCGCAGCTGACAAACGCTGCGCAAAAAGCACGGACTGTCTGTACTGCCCCATAGACTTGTATTGGTCTGTGCGTGGCGCGTGAAAACCACGCGGCCCGTACGGACCCAATACACGTTCGTGTGAATCCCCCCCTAATAGAGTACCAGAATAGTCAATGAAATTCATGGAAATCTCATGTACACGCTGTGGTATTTTTTCGCACATAAATTGACCTGTGGTGCGGATTTTAAAATCTCCAGCATGTCAATTTATCTTGCGCTTCTGCTTGCAAATTGTATCTGCCTAGTGCTGAGTAAAATTGCACCCAAACCTGAAAGAGCGTAGAAAAATGCATCAAAACCGCACCGAAAAAAAACACGATTAGATGTGTTTTTTACCTGCGAGTTTCCTGCATATTGCTGCGGTTTTGATGCGTATTTTCCGCAGCAAAATACGCAACTTGTGCATGTAGCCTAAGGCAGGGTTCCCACGGGTCGGATACGCTGAGTAAAAAAAACACGCAGCGTATCTGACTTGGAACCCGCAGCACCTTCCGTCCAAAATAAAATCGCACCGCATTGTGGTGTGGTGTTTCAGTCTGAATTTCCGCTGTTTAAGGCCTTATTCACAGGAACGTGTCCATTTTGCGCACGTAAAAATGCAGTTTTTCTTGAGTTGCAGTTCCGTGTGACAGTGTACGGTGCGTGTCTGCGTTTTTTACGCGCTTATGTCATGCGTTTTTTACGTCAGCAAAAAAAACTGAAGGAGGTGTTATTCTTTTTCTCCCCATTTCTTAAGCAACTGTTGCGCGAATCACGGACAGCATACGGATGAGCGTCCGTGTGCTGTCCGTGATTTTCACGCACCCATTGACTTCAATGGGTGCGTGATGCGCAAAAAAAGCACAAGTATAGGGCATGCAGTGAGCGGACACGCTGCGTGAAAAACACAATGTCTGAATGGCTCCGTTGAATTGCATAGGTCCGTGTGACGTCCGTTGTTTTAACGCGCATAACACGGACGTGACATACGCTCCTGTGAATAAGGCCTAAAAAAGCGTTCATACTTATCCCCTCCCTCATTTGATCTCTGCTCCGCCCTCCTACGATGATGTTGCAGGCCATGTGACGCAACAGCCTGTGATTCGGAGGAAGAAAGAGGGTAAATATGATTTTTTTTTTTTTCCGGAGTTGCAGTTTTTGAGGTGTAATAACTGTGAAAAGTCGCAACAGAAAATCAACAAAAATGCAGCATAAATTCACATCAATCTGCACCGCAGGTCAATTTATTAACGTTTAGGCTGCATTTTTTTTCCACAGAGTGGGCATAAGATTTACTAAATCTCATCTACTTTGCTGGTACTGTAAATACTGGGGAATATCCGCACACAATTCCGTTGCAGAAATTTTGCAGCATTTAGGGTATGAACACATACAGCATTAACACTGCAGATTTTTCGCAACAGATTTATTGCAGAAAATCCGCCGCGTATTACAGTAGCCGCAGTGTAGGTGAGATTCCAACAAATCTCGTCCCCACACTGCAGAAAAAAGCCACCGTAAAAACCGCACATAAATTGATGTGCGGTTTCTTCAACCACAGCATGTAAATTAATGCTGGGGACACACCGCTCTTCTGTTGCGGGTTTACCCATTGAATTCAATGGGGATCTTAAACCCGCAACAAAGCAGTGTGTTGCGATGGTTGTAGCAGAATCACAGCGATGCCGGCGCAAAAATCGGAAGTAAGAAAAAATAAAGTTGTACTTACCCAGAGTTCCCTGCTTCCTCTCCAGTCCGGTCTCCCTGGATGACGTTTCAGGCCATGTGACCGCTGAAGCCAATCACAGGCTGCAGCGTCACATGGCCTGCAACGTCATCCCAGGAGGCTGGACTACGTGCAGAGAAGAGGGAGTGGATAAGTATGAACATTTGTTTTTATTTTGTTATTATTATTATTATTCCAGCGATGCTTCACAGCGGAAAGTCCGCCGGAAAAACGCACCACAAAGTGGTGCGATTTTGCAGACAGGATTCCCTGCGGTGTTAAGGGCGGATACGCTGCGCAGCTTGACGCAGTGTATCTGCCCCGAATACGCTGTGTGTGTTCCTACCCTTGAGCTATGTGGGAACCTGGCCATAAAGGGTTTGTCCAGGTTGGGGGCCGACACTGAACATCGCACCAATCAGCTATTCCGGCTGCCTCCGGGCCCCGGAACTATGCACGGTTGGTGCTGGAAGCAAAAGTTACGTGCATTGCATAGCAGCTATGCTGGGTTACTGCCGCTATACAGTGGTCAGAGCCTTCTGCTTCTGGCACCGACCCTGAATGGAATTTGCAGAAATCCATGGGCCGGCTGCAGTTCAATGGGAGCTCCGGAAACAGTTGAGCTGCGCTTGCTCGGCTGTTTTCGTAGGTCCTATGTGACCGCTGCAGCCAATCACCAGCTGCAGCGGTCACATGGGATTAAAAGTCATCCCAGGGGAGGCGATCTGCAGGATGTCAGAGCGTAAGTATGTGCTGTTTTTTTTTTTTTTAACTTGCAGTTTTCCGCAGCAGACATTCTGGCTGAAAAACTGCACCACTATTTGGTGCGGCCGCCAGGGCGCATACGCTGTGTACCTTTTACGCAGCATATCCGCCCTGTGTTAACGTAGCCTAAGTTATACCAGCCATAGTGAGTATATAATGCTAGATATAAAAGTCTACGTTATCATAATACCATCGTTAGTTGTCACATAATTATACCGTCTATCACAATGGGGCTTAGCTGTAAGGGTATGTGCACACACAAAATGTCTGAAAATACGGAGCTGTTTTCAAGCGAAAAATTTTCGCTGCGTTTTTTACGGCCGTTTTTGGAGCTGTTTTTCTATAGAGTCAATGAAAAACGGCTCCAAAAACGGCCCAAGTGTCCTGCACTTCTTTGCCGCGGGCGTAATTTTACGCGCCGTCTTTTGACAGCGACGTGTAAAATGACCCGCTCGTCTGCACAGAACATCGTAAGACCCATTGCAGGCAATGGGCAGATGTTTGCCGACGTATAGGAACCGTCTTTTCAGGCGTAATTCGAGGCGTAAGACGCCTCCATTACGTCTGAAAAGAGGTCATGTGAACATACCCTTAGGCCTCGTTCACACTGAGTTTTTTGCAGGAGGAAAATTCTGCCTCAAAATTCTGTTTGGGATTTTGAGGCAGATTTGGTCCTTCCTGCATGTCGTTTGCCGCGATTTTTGCGGCGTTTTTCGCCCGCGGTCATTGAGTGCTACAGGCAAAAAACTCAGCGAAATACGCTTTCTCTGCCTCCCATTGATGTCAATGCGAGGTCAGAGGAGTAAACGCGCGAAGATAGGGCATGTCCCTTGTTTCCCCGGACGGTTTTTGACGAGTTTTGCGGAGCGGATTCCGCCTTAGGGTATGTGCACACGACCTCTTTTCAGACGTAATGGAGGCGGCTCCAATACGTCGGCAAACATCTGCTCATTGCTTGCAATGGGTCTTACGATGTTCTGTGCTGACGAGCTGTCATTTTAAGTGTCGCTGTCAAAAGACGGAGCGTAAAATTACGGCCGCGTCAAAGTAGTGCAGGACACTTCTTGGGACGTAATTGGAGCCGTTTTTCATTGACTCCAATGAAAACCAGCTCCAATTCCGTCCGTAAAGGACGCCGCGAAAAACGCGTGCACTTGTAAAAACGTCTGAAATTCTGGAGCTGTTTTCTCCTGAAAACCGCTTCGTAATTTCAGACGTATTTGGCGTTGTCGTGTGTACATACCCTTATTGTACAGAGTCTGATTCAGGAGGCTTCCATTTTTATTATCTGTCAGTTCAACGGGATCAGACATAAAAGAAAGTAAAAATAAATCTCTGTATGAAATCGGAGGCACATAAAGGTACATTCGAGGCCTCGCACAGCTCTTTTATAATGCATGAGATCTGGGTCTCTAGATTTGCAGGGGAGCAGTGCTCACTATAATATCTGATCTGTTGCACCAGCACTACTAGTAGGTCAGGTAATGTTCTCATGTCACTCGCTGGGTCACGGCACACTACACTTTGACTTGGGTGGAGTTGTTCAGAACAAAATGATTATATTTTATTGCCAAATGGATATGGGTTAAGCTTCAAAAAGCGATTGTATCCGGACTCCGTTTGATAGTGGCAGACAGTCGTGCAGCACTATATGGCAGCATGTCATTAGACTTGGCTTATATACTGCTGGGGTTATTGTGTAAGGTTGCTTTTGCAGAACTCTCTTGCTGATTTGCATTGCAAATACTTCGGAATAGAGCCCAGCCCATGGGATGATTACCAAGTTCCTCTCTGTCCTTTGCCCTAAAGTCTCTCGACGTGTTCCCTTTTAGTCTATAGTTATGTTTGTGTGTCATTGCCAAAGATGAAGCAGTTGAATGTGCATAGTAAATATAATCCAGCTCTGACAATTGTTTGCAGAAATCACAGGTCTTGCTTAAAAATTATTTTTATTCATTGAGTTGCATTAACCACTTAGTGATTGGCGCTGTTTGTATCCTGACAAGGCACATGTAATTGATTATTTTTTTTTGTAGCATTTTATGTCCTTAGGTTTATTTTGTTTTTTTGTATTACTTTTATGTTTTATAGTAATAAAAGTTAAATTGTACATTTAAACAGATTTTCGCCCAGTAAAACACACCAGTAATAACACACCTATATGAGCTCATAAATGTTACAGATCCTGATCTGTGCAGTATCTCACTTGCTAGCGGTTTGTTCTCTTGGATGGGAATTTGCAACTGAACTATAGAAAGCTGACTAGGCAGACCCTTGCTTGACAAGGGTGTATTCACACATAGCAGATTTCTTGCTGTCATTTTGCCACGTACATCTTAATGAGGTTGTTTTTGAAGCATGTGCCATTTTTTAGTTCTACTTTCGTCAAGGTATAACTAGACATATTCCTAGACATGTGCTGTTGAAGCCTGAGAAATTTAAGGTGGCAACTTCTGTGAAAGCTGTAATGGAAGTCATACTGATTGCCACCCAGCATTCCTAGACTCTTGGACCCATGCACACGACCGTATTACAGCTCCATACAGAGCCGTAATAGGACTGCCATAGAGGTGCATGGCGCATCCTACTGTACCTCTGTATGCCAACGAAGTAATACATAGGAGTTTTTTTCTGTATTCCGTACGAATCCGAACAATGGTGGCGTGTTCTACCAGAGTCTCTGTACGGAGGTATTTTGCCCTAGAATAATTGAGAATATCTCTGTACTTATGGCACTGGATGGAGCCTGTGCAGCGTGGTACGGAGGCCGCGTGGCTCTGTTATATTCGTGAGCCGTTGGGCAGGGCTAACTAGAACTTTATACGAAAATCACGGGATATAGACGAGAGAGAATATATAAATGAATTGTACCAATCAGATAGAGACTGCATGATTCAGCAAAAAAATATATATATTTTTTCGTATACTGTACAGTTCATCCAGCTATGCTTTTCAAAAGTTGGACATTGCAGGATCCTGATGTTTATTGGCCAAATGTATGTCAAAAGAACGCACTTTTTTGTCATACGTCAGGCTATTAAATTCTGAGCACAACAGCATATACGCTGAACCTGTCACAGGTATCTGTAGTCGTGGTTAAGGTAATGAACCTGTTACAGGTGGTGTGTTTTTATTTGGGGTTTTTTAAAAAAAAAAAAAAATAAAAATTTCTCTTAAGTCAGACACTAAATGTGCTAAATCACAAATAATATTGTGCCTTATGGCTCATAGAGCCAAAAAAAGTATACGATGGCTTCATTGAGATTGGTGGCTGCCATGTATACATGCAGATACACGGCAGCCCTTCAGTCACTTTTGAGATAGGTTCTCCTGCACCCGGGGCAAAGATTCAGTTTGGAGTCCTCCCTCCACCTCTTTTCCGACATTTCCTTCCCCCTCGCATTCTCTACCAATTAATGAGGTGTATTTTTTATTTTTTTTTACCTCCTCAGCAGCCTATGAGACGGGATCCATTGACGTCATCACACCGGCCTTGCGCAGGGATCCCGTCCTAGCGCCTTAGTGGATGGCCGAGCTGGGAGCTAGCTTCTTGCTCCACCAGTTGTTTCTGCGTCCGAGGGACGCAGATACAATTGAATGTAGCAGTCGCCCAGATGGCCGATGCAGGCAACGCCATCGGAAATGAGGCGGCCCTTGCCTCCCGGATGACACGGGCCCCCTCATGCCATGGGTCCGACAGTAGCGGCAGCGTGGCACCCCCCCTTCCTTCCCTCCTAGATGCGCCTGGGGCACATGTCCTGCCTGCCACCCCTAACTACGCCCCTGCTGTTGACGGTGGCGGGGGAGCATTCCACTCATAACAGAGTCCACTGTATTCTCTGTAAGGCTCTGTTAGCCAAATGTCACTATATTTTTTTTATTTTTTAAAAAAAATGTAACTGTCCTGAAAGTTTAGTAAAATTAGAGGGATGTCGTGCTTTGCAATTTCTAGTGAGACCCTAGCAGTGCAATCCTATGGCTCCTGGTATTTTTCTAGCCTCTGTGTTATTAGTCTAATAAAACATTGGAAAAACATTTTTATGGCCACCAAAAGGTTACTGAAAACTATCTGGGTTTTGCATTAAATCCTGAGGATAAACAAAAAGCAGTGGAAATATTCTCTCTGGGAGTTTCCAATTTCTCCAGACCTCCGTTGCAGTTTAATGTGCAACTCAACCAAGGGTCCTTGTACACATGAAGATAAATGTATTAAAACGAGTGCCAGTCGAAAATATAGTGAGTCAGAAAGACATTAGACCTTAGAAAGACGGGTTTTCGCTAATTCGACCGCTTTTGAGGTCGCTTATCTTTTCATCCAACATTTCCACACCTCATGTCTCTTCTGCTTATCACTAACGGATCCTGTTTATACGAGGGAATGTACCGCCGACAAAAGGCAAATTTTAGGCTATCATCAAAGGTTTGACCAACAACGGACAAGGAATTTTTCGCTACATTCAATTGCTGCACATGTTTACACTGGCTAATAAGTTTTTTTTTCTTTTTTAAAAAATGTTATTGTCATATAAACACAGAGGTACGAGAACACAGTTGGCCTCCACACAGTGGATAGGCCATATAGATACATGTTACAAGGATCATCAAGAACAATACAGTACAATAAACGCTAAACATAAACCTTAGCAATGTGCGGTGCTTAATCTATCCAGTGTCTAAAATGGTCGAAAGTATATTGGGTCAGATAGCAATATAGAGGCAGTCTATTTAAACATAAAATGACCAATATAAGTTTGGAGGAGCGCCACCCGCAACCCAGTAGTCCTTGTTGGGCTGCAGTGGTGTAAGGGCAGACCGACACCAAGGGTCCCAGACCCAGTGGAACTTATCTGGACAGAGCCAGCTAATATAAACTGTGTGTTCATTAGGAATCATCGAGCTTACCAATCGAATTCACATAGTACTTGTGGCTGACCTCTTATCCATCCATCTAAGGCTTTGTTCACATCGGCGTCAGGGCTCTATTCTGACGTTCCGTCAGAAGTTTCCGTCAGAATGGAGCCCTGACTGAAACAAATGGAACCATAGGTTTCCGTTTGTATCACCATTGATTTCAATGGTGACGGATCCAGTGCCAATGGTTTCCGTTTGTCTCAGTTGTGCAAGGACAAGCCCTGTAGCACAGGACAGTCATGTGTTGGAGATCTGCAGGACCCGCATCGATTGCCAGAAAGTGGGTCCTCTGTTCCCCGTTCTGGCGATTGGTGTGGGTTCTAGTAGTCTGACAAGACCTTAGCTAGGAGGAGTTGAATGGAGCAGCGTTCGAGAATGAACTCCGCCGCTTCAATCAAGGTCTATGGCACTAACGGAAACCTCCAAGCGCCATGCTCGGCAGTTTCCGTTCGTGCTATAGACTTTAAACCAGTGAGGTCCCAGTGATCGCACCCCCACCGATCTAACAGTTCTCGCTAGTTTGTTAGTCTGAATACCCCTTTTAAAAGCTGATTTCAGATGGCTCTAAAAGGGCTTGGTTCCTGCCACTAAACCTGGCAAAGTGTGTGTGTGTGTGTGTGTGTGTGTGTGTGTGTGTTACCCCTTTTACACCTTTTACTTTTAAATAGCGGGTTAGAGGAGAGGTTCTAAAAATGATGCTGACGACAGACTTTGCTTGTTTATTTTCCAGCAGAAATGGTGGTTACTATCCATAAATTGTGAGTATAAAAAGAGCTACTTGAGTTAAACAGATATCTCATTGTGTTTGCTGTAGCGATGTAGCTGGCAGGATTACAATACAGGGTGCACAGCTGTGTCATGGAGAATATCATTTGTTCATTATGTAACAACTGGTGAATAGGAAAGAATCCAATATCTATCTTGTCTCCGTGATTCTGCCAGTCACCATGTGTGTTCATAGAGTGCTCTGTATACCACATATACATGAATAGATTTCATACAGATGCACTTCTTCCAGCTGCCTGTCAGTGTGCACGTGTCCGAGCTTTGGATTGGATTTGTATTCTATGTAATTCTGGAACTATACTCCCCTATCCTAATGTTCTCTATAGAACATTAGATAGACATTGGTTGAGTTATTGTAAGGGCTCGTGCACACTACTGTACTATAGTGGCGCACAACCTGAGTTGTATGGAGGCGTCATACAGGACTTATAGAAGTCTCCGACACTGCTTGGCTAGGAAAAATAATAGGATTGGACAAAAAGAAATGAGGATTTGATTTCTATCAACGATAGACATCTGATGGCACTCATAGACATTAGGTGATCAGCAGATCTTGCTGAAAAAAATCTAATATCTAGCGCTATCCTAATCTGTATGCCCTATTATTGTATAGTGGGGGGTCCATAGTGAAGAGCTTCTCAAAACAGCATCTTCCACTTTGGAGAACACGGATGGACAATGTATTACATCGTCGTCCATTGACTTGAATGAGGGCTATGTAATACCACATTTTTACCTGTAGTGTATTTGTAACCAGCTTCTCGCATTTTAGTGTCCATGTTATGAATGAAACAACCGGAAGCCTGCAGTTCTACTGAACCGAATAGATGTTGGGTTGGGGGTCCGGTCCATAATACGGATTGTAAAATGTATATTTCCCATACCAACTCTGGACCATAGATCCAACCTGGACTGGTGAACTCAAGAGCCGATCCTTATGCTCCTTCGCAAAATAGTGACCCGATACTCTGTGCCTCACATGTGTAGACTAACCGGTCTCATAACTATGCAGTTATTTCAGTTTTCCTCATCCGCATAATTTTATTTCCTTTTCTCTCTTTCTTCATTGCCATATAAAAATTGTTTTTTGTTTTTTTTCAAGATTGCTCTTTCTTTGCAACATTTTAGAATGTTTTTATTATTTATTTATTTTTAGTGTTAGACTGTATTAATATTGTAAACTGAGCAGATGAGAAAATTTAGCTCCTGCAATATGTTTATTATTTGATACTTGTTTTCCTTGTGAACGCTGTAAAAAAAACTTGCCAAAGTAAAAATACTGGATTATTGCAACATTTTGTTAAGCTGGCAAAATATTGTTAGAGTGAAATGGCTATGAATATCTTGTTGGCAAAGAACACGAACCACAAGCTGGGTCAGCTCTGGCCCCGATAGCATCAAGCAAACACTTTGCATATCTGTCTATAGGTAAATTGTAATACATAAGAAAATGGTTTTTTTAGGGTATGATCACACTTAGGGTAGATTCACACGGCCTATTTTCAGCCGTTTTTCAGGCCGTAAACGCCCCCCCCGGAAAACAGCTGAAAATACGGGGGCTGAACACCTCCAAACATCTGCCCATTGATTTCAATAGGAAAAACGGAATTTCATTCCCACGGGGCGTTTTTTACGCAGCCATTTTTAAAAACCGGCGCATAAAAAAACGCCTCGTAAAAATGAAGTGCATGTCACTTCTTGAGATGTTTTTGGAAACGTTTTTCATTGTCTCAATAGAAAAACGGCTCTAAAAACGGGCGTAAAAAATGCATCAAAAAACGCCTGATGCATAGAAAAACTGATGTAAATCATAGGCTGTTTTCCCTTGAAAAGCGGTCCGTATTTTACAGCCGGTTATTTGTTGAGGGTATGTTCACACGCTTAGCAAAAAACGGCTGAAAATACGGAGCTGTTTTCAAGGGAAATCGGCCTCTGATTTTCAGCCGTTTTTTTTAAGCAACTTGCGTTTTTTACCTCTGTTTTGGAGCTGTTTTTCTATTGCGTCAATGAAAAACTGCTCAAGAAGCGTCATGCACTTCTTTTTACGAGGCGTTATTTTACGTGGCCGTTTATCAAAATGGCCCTTTAAAAAATGCCCCATGGGAACGGAACGCCGTTTTTCCCATTGAAATCAATGGGCAGATGTTCGGAGGCGTTCAGCCCCCGCATTTTTAGCTATTTTTCCGGGCATTTACGGCCTGAAAAACCGCTGAAAAAAGGTCATGTGAACAAACCCTAAGGGTATGTTCGCAAGGACTATTTTGTGGCAGAGGATCTTTGAGCCTCTGCACCCCCTAAAGCTACTCTGCTCCTGACCGTTTTCAAGGGTAGTGATTGTGCTTTGTCAGTCGAGCCGATCGTGCATATGTATGGGGGGGGGAAGGTAGGAGGAAAAGCTGTTGGCCGAACAGTATACTTTACTCTATAATGGTGCAGTCGCACACGCCTAGTATTTCCGAAAGTAAAACAATATGCTGCGGAAAACTTTACATTAAAATCCTATGGGGAAAATATTCCACAACTCCGATTTCTCATTTCTCTATTTTTCCCATAGGTTTATATTGTAAAGTTTTCTGCAGCGTATTTTTACTCTGCTGAAATATAAGACAAATACGATGAATGTGACTGCACCCTAAGGCTTGGTTCACACATAGTGTAAATACTACAGATTTTCTGCAACACATTTTGTTGCGGAAAATCCGCAGCATAATACAGTAGCAACAGAGTGGATTTGAACAAATCTTATCCACACGCTGCTTTAATTATGAGCGGAAAAAAACCGCTCAAATTGACCTGCAGTGCTTTTTTCTTTTGCTTTTTTTTTTTTGAAATTTTTTTTATCTGCAGCATGTCAATTGTATTTGCGTAATCGCTGCTTTTTGTTGTTGTGGGCTTTGCCGATTTGAATTCAATGGGGAGGTGAAACTCGCAACAAATAGCAGATATTGCGACTTTTGCGGTATAAAAGCTGTGATTCCGCTGCAAAAATCGCAACTCAGAAAAATAAATCACTCACCAAAATTCTAGGTTTCTTCGTCCAGGCCGACTCCAGTCTTCATGCACATAATTTTCTGCCATATTAAAGAGGCCTAAATCTCAGCAGGGTGCCATGTAGATACCGCCACAGAGAATATGCAATGTCCTCATTAGTTTTATAGGTAAAAAAAAACAGGGTTGCCAACCGTCTGCAAATTCATGGACAGTCCATTAGAATCAGGCTGGGTTCACACGACCATGTTACGTCCGTAATGTACGGAACGTATTTCGGCCGGAAGACCCGGACCAAACACAGTGCAGGGAGCCGGGCTCCTAGCATCATAGTGATGTACGATGCTAGGAGTCCCTGCCTCGCTGCAGGACAACTGTCCCGTACTGTAATCATGATTACAGTACGGGACAGTAGTTCCACGCAGAGGCAGGGACTCCTAGCGTCGTATATCACTATGATGCTAGGAGCCCGGCTCCCTGCACTGTGTTCGGTCCGGGTCTTTCCGGCCGAAATACGTTCCGTACATTACGGACGTAACATGGTCGTGTGAACCCAGCCTAAGACTTTTTTTCCAGTGGCCGTAAAAAAAAAATTGCTGTGTCCGTGGTCTTTTTTTTTTTAAAAATTTTTTGTTGAATGAGTTTGTGCCATTTATCTGGACAGTCATTGGTTGAGAGGTCACAGTACATGCTCATTTCACTTTTCTAAGCTTTAGACATATATTACTTATCTTTGATTCTATGTGGTTTTCCAAATTATCCGTAAAAAAATGTTTGTCTGTGATTTTTGGATAAGTTGTTCAGAAAAAAAGTATCAGGTTGGCAAACTTGATAGAAACTTGCAGATGTTTAAGTAGCAATAATCTTAATTTGCATAATGGAGCAATTTCTCCTTTCATCTTCATTTTGCAATTGAGGAGAAATGAGGTGATCGAGAAGACAACTGCTGAGGGAAACTGCTTGTGGCTTGCTGAAATGACTTGTCTTCTTTCAAAGAAGAGTATTGGTCACCGCAGTAAAATTACCTCCAAAAAGGTTGTAATAGCTTGAACTGAGTTTTTAAAATCTGTAGTCGCCAATATCTGTGAATTCTCATTTCTAAACCCCATTCACCAGGGCTTATAATTTCACATATTGTAATGGGGTTTGTGTGTCCAACGTGACTCTACGGAAGCGTTGCAGCGTCATTATGAAAACTGCACTCCCTATTTCTATGTCCCTATTGCACACAATTATATCATAGAAGGATTTCCGGGTGGGCTGGCAGGGGTCTTTGGCAGAATTTTTTTCTTTCATTTTAGGTAATAGAAATGTAGGTCACTTTCTGTGTAAAAAAAAAAAAAAAAAAAGAAATAATAAAACAAAATAGATGATCCCAATCAATAGCAGATATCAGTAGGCATCCACCGTATGAGTTGGAAGTTTAGAGTTAAATGTCCCACTCTGAGCTCTATAAGGCCTTATTTACATGAGTGTGTTTAACATCCGTGGGACGGCCGTAGAAACAGCGGTCGTCCCACGGACCTTTGTAATTCAATGTGCCCGTTTACACAGCCGTTGTTTCAACGGACCATGTGAAGGGTCCGTGAGAAAATAGGACATGTCCTATTTTTTCACGCTTCATGCATCCCTCCATAGACTTTTATCTATGGGGGATGCGAGACATCGCGTCCCGCAGCGGCGAGCACGGATGCACCTCGGACGTGAAAAACAGAAGTTTTTCACGTCCGAGATGCGCCAACCTCGTGTAAATAAGGCCTAAAAGGTAGACCAAAATGATAAAGTGGTGTTGCCCGTAGCCACTGTACGTGACTCTGTTACCGTTCCTGCTGAGGGACATTAAAAGCTACTATAGATCCAGTCACATGGTTAGGTAACGGGTGTAGTTATGGGGGGCGCAGAGGTATCCGTCGCATACAGGCCCTGGTGTCACCCCTCTTCCACATAAGAAGATGCCAGTATAATAAATGACATACAATAGTTCAGGGCCCTGCTAAAGATTTTGCATTCTGACCCAGGAGTTTCAAGTTAAGCCTCTGTTCGGTACATACTATGTTTTATGTATGTCTGTGTGTATACACGGAATGGCCACTTTATTAGAGACACCTGCCCTTTCACAATTGGAGCTTCCCTGTATGGAACTTAGACACGTGATCCCGGAGGGCAGTATAAAATCAATTGAGCAAGTTTTTCATGGATCGGTTTCATGCCTCCAACCGTCCCGGATTCAGGACTGTCCCGGGCGACCAGTGTTAAGTCCTGTGTCAACTGTATCTGCATCCTCAGGACGCAGATACAGTTGAATCCAATGCTGAAGCAAGGAACAGACCATTCCCTACTTCATCATTTACTGTCATTGCGCCTAGCCACTCATAGTAAAAGAGCGGAGGAGCAGGGGGATCTCCTCCATTCGTTGTGAGAACTGGGCTAGGTAAGCTGTTGTTTTATTTGGGGAGGGGGTGTTAAGGCACTATGGTGTCTCCTGCTAAGAGGGCATTATACTGTATGGGGCAGCTTTGGGGGCATTATACTGTATGGTGCAGCTATGTGGGCTTTATACTGTATGGGTGCATCATACTGTATGGGGCAGCTATTTGCCATTCTACTGTGTGGGAGGCACTATGGGGTATTATGTAGGGGCAGCTGTAGTGGCATTATACTGTGTATGTGGGGGGTTCTACAGGGGCATCATACTGTGGGGAGGCACTATGGTAGCATGATACTGTGTGGGCTGAACCAGGTGTGTATGGGGGGGCTAGAGGCGTGGGCTTAGGAAAAAAAAATAATTGCGATGCGAACCGCATCGGTTGTCCCTCTGAGAGATACTTGAAAGTTGGGAGGTATGCAGTTCCAGTGTGAATCCACATTAGAATGGATAATCAAGTGATCTTAGCAATTCTGAACGATGCACGGGGGCCAGAAATTCAAAAACTGCCAACCTTGTGCACACTCGTAAATTACAGCCGAATACAACACTGCTGCACCAACTCATTTTTCCGAATGTACAATTCGTTGTTCCTTACCACGGATGGGCTATAAGAGAAAGACGACTCCAGTGGGGGGAAATTGGAACACGTAGCAGTGGAAAAACATCGCCTGGCCAGATGGATGCAGATTATTTATCGCTCCTATATCGGTTGAATTGCTTTACATCTAATTCCCTAATGGACTCTCTGTAGCACCTGCTGTAAGATCCCCTGTAGCTTTTCAACAGGCTTCAGACTCTTTTGCGACTTTATTGATGTCTGTCAAGAACAGCCGTGGCGGATTTGTTGTCCTTGAGGTTCCTGCTCCGTGTTCACACCACTCCTGCTTGCAGAAAGGTATAGACATGCACCGAGAATATTCTAGGGAATTGCACAATGTACATTTGCGCTTTTGCAAACCAAAATACAATTCCAATTTGTGTTGCAGTCAATTTTTTTTTTTACATTTATTTTAAATAGGAAATGGTTTATACAATGTTGTGAGCAGAACTGTTCCCTTTTGCTGCTGCGTTGAAAATACACTGAACTAAATGCACGGGAAATTCCAATTTCTGTTTTTCCTTCCAGATCCATCAACCAGCTGCAGACTTTAGTCTAGATCTAGTGAGCAGACTCTGGGCTGCTGCAAATGTACAGCAATGACTACTATAATTTCTTACTATTATGCTACATTTTCTGTTCGATAGAATAGATTTCTGTAGCTTAGGGCCTGTTCACATCGGCGTTTGGTTTCCGTTTATCGGTTCCGTATAGCTTCCGTTTGCATTACTGATAATTTCAATGGTAATACTTCAGTTCCAGTTGTTTTGGGTTCCGTAAAGTTTCCATATTTTTTTGGAAATAAAGTCAAATAGTACATTTAACAAAAATACTGTTTATAATGCACTGCTATTTTTCTTAAATTTGACAAGGCCAGAACGGCCACAGTGGAGGCCTGCGCATGACTGTGTTCAGAGGCGGTAGGACGTAAGGGAGTGGGGGTTAACAGAATGTTTGCACATAGGCAAGGGGGAGGATGAAAACGGAAGACCTAAAGTGGGATTGAATGGAAAGAGTGGCAAAAAATTAGCCTCTGGAAGGGGGAGGTACCTTTTTTTTGTTTTTTTCCGCTGGAAATCCGGAGTATCAAGCAGCCGCTGTCCGTTGCATTTGGCCATTGGTTAAAAGCTTTTTGTGGAGTTTACCTTGTCGCAGGAGCCAGCTAGAAGGTCCAGGGAAGCCATTTTTTATGTGGTTTTGGTTCCATTGGAGGAATGGCGACCTATTTTGGAGTTCAGATTCTGATATGGCTGGTCAGTGTTATTCCCGCTGGTCACAGGTGCTACAAAAAATCGTGGTGCAATGCCGTCCGACAGATTTGTCACCCTAAGGGTATATTCACACGCAGTGTTTTCGGGCCATAAACGCCTCAAAACTCCTGAAAAAAAATGGAAGCTTTGTTCAGACCAGGCGTTTTTTACATGGACGTTTGAAAAAACGGCGCATAAAATAACGCCCCGTGAAAAGAAGTGCATGCCACTTCTTGAGCCGTTTTTGGAGCAGTTTTTCATTGTTTCAATAGAAAAATGGCTCCAAAAAACGTTTGCTTTAAAAACGTCTGAAAATCAGAGGCTCTTGAAACCAACTCTGTATTTTACAGCGGTTTTTGCTTTAGCGTGTGAACATGGCCTAAGGGTATATTCACACGGGCTATTTTCAGCCGTTTTTCGGGCCGTAAACATCCCAAAAAACGGCTGAAAATCAGAAGCACAACGCCTACAAACATCTGCCCATTGATTTCAATGGGAAATACGGCATTCTGTTCCGATGGGGCGTTTTTTTTACGGCTCATTCTCAAAAAGCGGCGCGTAAAAAGACGCCCCCCCAGTAAAAAACAGTGCATGTCACTTCTTGAGCCCTTTTTCGTGCCGTTTTTCATTGACCCAATAGTAAAATAGCTTCAAAAACGGCCGTAAAAAAACGCTAGTTTGATTAAAAAACGGTTGAAAATCAGGAGCTGTTTCCCCTTGAAAACCGCTCCGTATTTTCAGCCGTATTTTGTTGTTTGAACATACCCTAAAGGTATGTTCACATGGAGTTTTTTGCAGGCAGAAAAATCCGCCTCAGGGTAAGTTCACACAGAGTTTTTTGACACGGAAACCGCGTCGGAAAACGAGCCAAAAAACGTCCGAAAATGCCTCCCATTGATTTCAATGGGAGGCGGAGGCGTTTTTTTTTTTCCCCGCCAGCGGAAAAAGTCTTGCGGGAAAAAGAAGCGACATGCCCTATGTTCGGGCGTATATATCTCTGACCTCGCATTGACATCAATGGGAGGCAGAGAAAGCGTATTTTGCCGTTTTTTTTGCCCGCGGCGCTGAATGGCGTGCAGGCAGAGCAAATCTGCCTCAAAATTCCTTCAGGAATTGAGGCAGATTTTGCCCTGCCTGCACTTTCTTTGCTGCATTTTCTTTTAAGTGTTTTTCAATGCATTTTTCGAACACTGCCAAAAAAAACATTGCGAAAAATGTTTTCTCTGCCTCCCGTTGATGTTAACCGCGGGAAGAAAGAGCATGTCGCTTTTTTCTTTCCTACAAGCGTTTTTATTTCCTCTCACAGGAAAAAAACTTCTCTGCCTCAAATCAATGAAAGGCGATTTTGGCAGTTTTTTGGCGCGGTTTCCGCGTCAAAATAGCATCCTAAAACTCAGTGTGAACTAGCCCTTAGGGCTTGTCGACATGTAGCGGCATTGCTGCCGAAAATTTCTGCAGAAACTAGCAGAATTTCTACTGCGGAAAAAAACGCACCATTTCCTGTTATTTACTGTCGAAAATTGTGCGTATTTTGCGGAATTTCCTTCAATATTGGGAGATGGTGACATCTCCTCTGAAAAATGCAGCAATTCAGTCCACTTTCCGCAGCAGGAATTGACATGCTGTGGAACTAAAAAATACGCACCGCAGGTAAATTTCTGGTTGGAAATGGTACGCAGCGTTTGGATGAGATTTGTTAAATCTCACCCTCTTTGCTGCTACTGTATTCTGCTGCCTATTTTCCGTCCGCAATCCCGCTACATGCGGACAGTCGGTGCGACTGTGGATGTTACTTTTGGATACTGCTGTAATAACGAGTTACCAAGTCCTCCTTTGTGGTATGGTTTCCCTGAATAATTTATAATCTCTATGTAATGTTATAAGAGTTATTTATAATTTTATGTTGTGGTTTATATTTAGGCTGCTGTGGCTAGCATTTCCCATAGTCTCGCGGCCGGCGTGTTCCTTAGTGGACTCCTAGGGTAGGATTAATAGTAGCCGATCCTACAACTGAATATTTGTAAATAAAATAAAGTATTACATGAGAAACCGGGAAAGTAGAAGCCTGTTCCCAGAATCCAAGAGAAGGAAATGTTTGCAGGGAGCAGTATAGAGTAATCTTCTTCTTGCAGTGAGTGTGAGGGAGGGTTCCCTGTGTGTTGTGTAATTGCTCAGCCCTGTGGCTCCCTCCTCCCTCTCCACTCTCACTGCTGGGGATTTTGTGTTGTTGTTGCAAGCAGTGAGCTCAGCTGATGAGTCAGAGCCATGCAGTCATTCCTCTCTGCACCCAGCCACTGGCTCTGCATAGCAAGACTTGGGAAAACACAGTCGCCTTGTAGCTGGAGCTGCCTTCACAGATCTGGGGAGGACTCTTCATTCTTGCACTGAGCTTGGGCTGGTCACTACAAGAGCCCTGGTTCTGCTGGACTGGCACTTGGCATTTCCCTATGTAGGAAAGATTGGATATGTTCAGCCTGGCTGTGCCTCTGTTTGCAGGAACTTGGTGAGTTATGGCAAGACTTGGGCCAAACATGCATGAAGTATAAAAGGGTGGTCTTGACTTTTGCAGATGTGCAATGTGCCGTGCTCAGGTTTTTTTTTTCCTGCCACTTCCCCAATCTAATCTTGAATCAACTACAAAGATACAATGTAGCAGAGCGGAGTATGTTAAAGATAGCAGAACTACAGTGAGTTTGTCCTTGTGATGTTACAAAGTGGATATATGTGTGTGTGTTTTACATAGGACTGCAGATAATCTGCTGCATGATTTTAAGCCACAATGCAAAACGATTCTGCTCCTTCACTTTGAAGGAGTTTGGATTTGTTGCTCAGTTTGTATATGGAACTGCAACTTTGTATGAGGATCTGTTTATTATGTTACTTTTGCAAAATAATATTGTTATTCATAGTCTTGCTACTTTTTTTTGTGTGTGATTGATTTAACCTACAGCGCTTGCAATCTAATTTCTAGAAATCGGAGACTGCGTGAAGTGAATGTGGGGATGGTAGGCAGCTGTAATATTCTAGTGATTCTTTTCTGAGTAGCTGGAGTGTAGCATGCAGTACATTCAGCCTAGATCTTGGTGAGTGCCTCTGACTTTGTGTTCTGCTCAGTCCCTCCCACTGTCCTTCCCAACATGAGGGGCCTTGTACTCTATGCAATGAATTACAGTCCATGTGTTTGGGTTGGGAGGGGGTGGATGTCCACAGATTACTGACTGTTTGAAAGGAAAGCATGACAAATCTAGTGCTGTGCACATTACAGCGTAGCCTTTTGTAGTGGGAATTTTTTTAAAATTATATTTTATATTCTATTTTGCATGCTGCCCTAACAGTAGAACTTTTATAAAAATATTGATATTTTATTGGGCATGCCAAGTTAATTGTTGATTATCCCAATTTGGACCCCCATTAGCACGGTCTGGAGGATGCAAATAGATTTTAATGGGTTCTGCATGATGCCTTATTTTCTTTAAATACTTATGGTGATAGCAGCTGATCATTGGGGCTTATAGGAGTGGGACCCTCACGTGATCAGTTTTACTCCAAGGGATCCACTGTGTTAATGACAATCCCCCCTAGAAGTCTGAAGTTACCAGATAAAACACATGGGTAGGGGGAGTATTTTATATAATTTCCTGTAGCAAGGTGGAGCTTTTCCACTCATTCTTCTGTAGTTTTAATTCAGTTTCTCTTTTTCACGTGCATAATGAAGCTCATGTCTTCCACTCAGGATCCGCCAATGTATTTTTATGGGAAATCCAGAGAACGCAGTCATTTCTGTAGAGCGCTTGTAGCTGTAGATGCATTCTTGTACTTGCATTTACTCTGCTCTGACTTTGCAATTTCCTGTAATACCAATTTCCTGTTTTGAAAGCAATGTGACAAGTATTTGTATATTTTGTACGGTTGCACGACAATAGTTTTCCTTGATATTATTCTTCATCACCCTGATATAGCGCCAACCTATTCCACGTGCAAAAATCACCCATATTGACCGAGACCTCTTCAAACACAAGGAGAGCGGACCCTAGAGCTTGTAATCTAATGATCAGCAGATACATTGCTGCATGTAGGTTCCCTTATGTACAGTGGTGTTTGTCGACTACAGTTCATTATTTGTCTTTTTTTATTTTTTTCGTGCTCGTACACATTGAAGCCAAGCAGATGGAATGTGTTTATGTGGATTTCCTAGGAAATCGGGCAGACTTCAGTCTCAAAGCATTCATCTCGGTGAGAGAATTTTTGGGGGGAGCATGTTGAAAGCTCCCCCTTTTACTTTCCCTGTGTGCTTATTGGGATTCTTGGCTGGTAGCGTGCAGCTGCCCATTCCAGGAAAATATACTCTAGTCAGTTTTCCTGGCGAGCTCTAATCCGGTAAAACATGTCTGGGGAGAAAAGCTGAGCTAGGAGCGGCCCTGACAGTTGCTGATATTAGGTCACAGAGCGACCTGTGCAGAAACGACTGCTGATGTGTGCATGTGTGGGAGGCACTGCTCTATGCTTCTAGTTGTCAGCTCTTTGCAACAGCATATGTTGTGTCAATGCAAGTATTTTAAACTGGAAAAAAAAATGTGAAGGCCGCCAAAAGTTTAAAACTCTAAGGCCTCATGCACACATCCTTCACCGTTTTCACGGTCCTAAAAAAACAGATCCGGGTATCCGTTTTGACATCCGTATGGTTTCTGTTTTCACTCCAAATCCTTTCCGTTGCTCTGTATTTTGCTTCTGTACGTCGTCCGTTTTTATACGGTCTGCAAAAAAACCCGGAAAGAAGTAAAATTGAGCTGAACTTCTCACAGGGAACGCCTGCAAATTTGGCCCGCCCTGACGTTGCTTAGCAACGGATTCGCAAATAACGGACCGCACACTGATGCCTTCCATGTGCGGTCCATTATTTTTGACGGACGCATAAGCTACAGTGGGCGAGACAGAACCTCAAAAAACGTACAGGAGTAGGACATGTTCTATTATCTGCGGAACGGACACACAGAATGTGTGTGTGGTCCAACAGAAATAAATGGGTCAGTGTGCTATCCGTTAAAAAAATCTAAACGGATAGCACACTGAAGAAAATCACTGGAGTGGGCATGAGGCCTTAAAGTTTGCGTGCAGCTATAATATTACTTTTTACTGATATACTTTTTATAAATGCATTCATTTTAAGTGAGGTTTAGTGCCGGTTATACTTGTACAGCGCTCCAGTGCCCAATTCCCTTTCACAGATGGCTAGAAGAGTTTGTGGCCCGCAGTCAGGGGCTGAGCGCTCTATAGTAATGACAAAAAAAGCCAGCTATATGGTACTCTATCCCTTGAGTTGCGCTCAACTATAGGCACTGATTAGTGGTTATTGCGCATCCAGTGGCCTATGTAATTGCAGGTGAAGGGGCAATCTAAGCTAAGGTTGCCATGGATGTGAAGACCATTCCGCCACCTCATCTGTCTGGGGCTGTATTCGGGCGACTATAGAGGTACAGGTTGTTTCTACTATACATCCGTATGTGTTGCCGATTTCATAGAGCGTTTTGGTTTTCTGTCAAAGTCCATATGAAACTGATAGAAATTCGTGGCATGCTTCGTCGGGTGCTGTATGTTGGAGCATTGTACAGCAGCACACAGAGGCTGTATTGCTCCACACAATGGAGTCATAAAGCCTCTGTGCCCTGCTGTACAGGTCTCTGGGTCGGAGCGTCATCATTATTAGAAGCGCTTCCGGGAACAATTCACAAGGTTTGAATTGCACCATTTAATTAAAAATTCTGTACTAAAGTATATTAGTAAGTTACTTCGTGTCACATAAATATATTATTGCAATGCAATTTTTGGTCCCCGGATTTAAGGCCCAATATAGGTCAGTCCTTAAAGGGTTACTCCGATCTCAGACATTTATGGCATAAATGTCGTCTGGTAGATGTGGGTCCCTCTGGGACCTGCACATATATCGAGCATGGGAGTCTGGTCCCGCCTGCTGCCGATTTCAGGCGGGGACTATGTGGAGAGGTGGCCATGCATGCGCCTCTCCAACCGTTGTGCCTGTTGTGGAAAGGGACTGATGTGAGTAATGACCATCTCTGCAGCGCTGCAGAATATGTTGGTGCTACAGTATGTTAGCAGGAAATGATTTTTGGATGCAGGGATTTTACACCTCCTATATGAATGCTGTCGTGCACCACTTCTTCATATGGTCTTGTTCTGACCTCCTAACGTTGGCTGATGTAGCGTTTCTGCATGGTTGTAGAGTGAAATGTCTGCAGATTGGGGGGCGCTCGCGAGCTGCTAACCAAGATGGCCGCATGCTGAGGTAGCTCCGCGACTCCTGGGCACAACAGCTATCAGACGCTAACATTTGAGGTGAACTATCTCGTTATCACACCCCACTTTCTCCCCCAGTCGACCCCCAGCTCAGTTTGTTCATGGTCCGGAAGAATTTAGTGGGGCGAAAGGACTTAAAACCGCCGGAGTCCTCCGTCCCTGCCCCCACGCCTGAGAGCGCAACTTCTCCCGCCATGTCGGCAGGCTCCGAGGACGACATACGGGCCTCACCCGAGCTCATTGCAGACTCGCAGGAGGACGGGTCCCAGCAACCCGATCCACAATTTACTACTAGAGATGCCTCTCTGCTTCAAAAATTTAAACAGCTTCTACAGCAGGAACTACAACTTACAGCTTCTAAGCTGTCCAGGGATCTTACTCGGGAGATACGGGAGTTGGGAGCCCGGACAAATGTCCTGGAGACTAAAATGGATGACACCATAGAAGTCTTAAATGCGCACGATGCTGAATTCGATTCCCTGAGGGCAGATTTGGATTCCACTATGCTCCGACTAGAGGATTTTGAAAACCGTGCGCGGCGGGGAAACCTTCGAATTAGAGGTTTACCTGAAACCTACGAAGATCTTAATTCCTCGGTTACTGCCCTGTTCCAGGAATTGGCGCCAGGCCTCCCTATAGACAGATTGGAGATGGATCGGGTCCACAGATCACTCGGTCCCAAACGTCAAGATGGTAGGCCACGGGATATAGTGGTGAAACTTACCTATTATGCTACTAAAGAAACCCTGTCTCAAAAAGCCAGAGCTGCTTCATCCCTGCTGTTCCAGGGTCACGAATATCAAATCTTCGCCGATCTTTCCCCGATCACCATCCAAAAGCGGCGGAATATGAAACCCCTGCTGGCCGTCTTACAACATCGTCAGATTAGATACCGCTGGGGATACCCTTTCAAACTCCAATTTTCTGTGGATAATAAGTTCTACTCTGCCAACTCAGCCGACGACCTCAAGCAACTTTTGGTCACCCTGCAACTTTTACCTGTGGAGGCTGACAGACCGAGTCAAATGTCTCAGGCGCACCGCGACAGACCTCCTCTTCGCCCCATCTGGGAGAAAGTTCCCCCACGCAGACCACCTGGGAGATCTGGTGCCATACCCAATGTTCGAGACGACCCCGCCTGATGGATGAGTACTTTTTGCTTGTGGTCTGATTGTCCACCTCTTTGTTTCCAATAACCTTGGATTGTTACTCTGCCTCACTTGCGGTGGTCTGTCTACGATGGGGACTGATTTCTGCAACGGGCAGTTTAACTCATTTGACGTTTAGTCTTGTTGATTTCTATGCTGTTCACTACATACAAAGTACTTCTGGCATTACCCGCACTCATTTTCCACTTACATATTTATGGTTTTTTGGTCTGGCCTGCTATGCATGTTTTGCCTCACCACATGGCGGCACTGCATGCATGGCCTGCTGGACATACATTTCAACTGTCTCCTATTCTGTATTGCAGCCGGGTGTTGCGGCTTACTTCTCTCGGGCCGTGGATCGGCCTGCCGGGTGCCCCCTGCCTCTCATTGGGGGTGGCGGGTGTCGGGCGTGCTGTTTCCCGGCTCGAGATGTTGTTTCATACACTGTACTTTAATATGCCGCTCCACAACATTGTCTCTGTTTCTGTATACAAGTAATGGAGCACACCAAGCCTGCCGCAGTTCCATTTTGTGTGGGTTCAGTTAACTTTGCTTTACATTGGCTGTCAATATAATTACGTTTTATTCCCCTTACTTTACCTCTGCTACATTTTTGAGTTCACCCCAACAAAATGTTGTTACCACACCTTTGTGCCCAGGTGCCGGTGACCCCCTGGTTCTACAAGTAGTATTACCCGTACTGCTATCCACTTCTCTATGCCGTGTTTTGGGCATTTTCCATTTCTCGATGTCTATGTGCATAGTTTTTTTTTTTTATATATTACTTTTTATTTAGTCTATCTCTCCCTCCCCTTTCTTACCTTCCCCTCTTTCCTTCTCCCCCTGTCGGTCAGAAATCTTCGTCGGATCACTAAACCATTCTCATGGCCCCCCCTGCTTTGAAAATAATCTCCCACAATGTCCAGGGTTTCAACTCCCCACATAAACGCTCGAAGGCTTTTCATTTCTACAAAGCTAGCCATGCCGATATAGTTTGCCTCCAGGAAACTAGATTTTCTGCCACGTCTAAACCACAATATCTAAGTGCGCACTTCCCCGTTTTTTATGGCTCATACGCTCACGAAAAACGGCGAGGAGTAGTTATTGCCTTTAGAAAGAATCTCCCTTTTATTTGCAACACAGAAATTATTGATCCCACTGGACGCTATGTGATTTTAGTTGGCACACTATTTGATGCAGAAGTGACCCTAGTAGGTTATTATGGTCCTAATGACTTTCAAACAGGGTTTTTTTCCCACCTATTTAAACTGGTTGACGCTAACCGTCGGGGTCTTCTGGTGGTTATGGGTGACTCGAAGTTTGGTATAATTTTGCATAAAGACCCTAAGTTGGCTCTCCTCCACCTCAAACCCTCTGATCTAACGCATGCACAATTTCAATTGTTTTCTTACATCCTATTGGCTGCCAAAATGACTATTGCCCACTCCTGGAAAAAGCAGTCAGTAATTTTTGCAGGTGTCAAAACTAGAATGGACCAAATATTTATAAACGAAAAACTCACAAGTATTTTATTGGATAGGATTGCCAGATTCGAGTTGCTTTGGCTGCCCTGGATCAATTACGCCTACTCTCACCTACCTGGTGCCATGATCACCGCCTTTTGACAATTTGCTAATAATTTTTCTCTAGATCTCTGGCCGACCACACCTTTACCTTTCCCTGTCTTTTTGTTCCCCTCTTTCCATTCCCTCTTTCCACTTCTCAATTTTGTTTCCTCTTTTTACATGCTCTTATCAATACCGTCCTGACTGTTTGACACACTGCCTAATACATTTCTGTATCAGTTGCGATATATTATATATTGTGTATCTCCCCCCCCTTTTTTTTGTGTATGTTTATGCAATATATTTCCTTACTTTGTTGAAAAAACTCAATAAAACTTGTTGAAAAGAAATGTCTGCAGATTGCACTGTGTTGTATTGTGCAGCAAGAGCAGTTTTGCTTTGCAGTCTTTGTATCCACGAAGTACAATACTATAACTGTATTGTTTGGAAGAGCCGTGTTAAACCCGTCATGTGCTGCCCTAATTTGCTGCTCTTCTTTTCTTTCTTTTTTTGCAGAGGAGAGCCTGCTTAAATTGCTGGATCCATGGAAAGTTTTTGTTTTTACGTAAATTACTGGCACGTTTGACGTACGATAAGACCTGCTGTGTTTTTTTTTTTGCCCCCTCTCTTCTTTTTTTCTTTTTTTTCCAGGGTTCAGCAACCTGTGCCACAGCCAGCACATGGAGCATGGTTTGCTGCCACACTTCCCTCTCCAGTGTCCAGCTTCATTATGTGCTTGGTGTCACTGATCACCATGCGAGAGAGCAGTGCATTGTTTGTTTCGGCTGAACGCTTGGCAAGCGCACAATGCCGCACTACTTTCCCTCCTGGTGTTCAGCGTCGCCAAGCGCATAATGAAGTGCCGCTCTCTCCTGGTGATCATACCTGCAAGGATGGAGTTCAGTAACCGCTCTGTAAAAGAAAAAGTTTGCAAAACTTGGCAGCTCTCTCTCCTATGTGCACCCCCCCCCCTCCTGGTATTCAGTAGATGTGGTCTCTCCTGTGTGCAGCACCCCCCCCCCCCCCCATGCTGGTATTCAGTAGATGTGTGCACCATCCACCAGCTGGGTAGCCTCGTATGCACCACAGATGGATTGTCTATGCAAAGAAAGTTAGGGACAAGGGTCACGCTAAAATGTAAGTTTAATTAACAAATTTTTTTTTAAATGTCTCTGGTAAGTTTGTTATGTGACTTATGTTTGCATGCACACTGATCACTTCTTCACTACTATTTATTTATTTTTTTCGTTATTTTTTTTTTATCGGTACGCCTTACAATAAAGGTTGCCTAGCCTAGACTGTTTGCCATAACATTGCCTCCCGCAGCCATATTGCATGCTTAATAGGACTCCCTCATTTCAGACCCATCTTGTTGCGTATGGGGCAGGACTGCAGGGAACTTTTTGGTTAGAACACCCAACACCGGCTTTGTTGGCATCATTTATGGGTCATAAGATTGAGTTACTGACCCCAAAAAATTAAGAAAATAAAAAAATGCAAGCGTGTGTCATTTACAGGGTCAAGAGTCCTATATTTGGTATGTGTTCAGAAGCATAGTTTCTTCTCCCCAGATGAGTCCTAGCATAAGTACCATGCATATGTACACAAGTACGTGCCATACGTTTGACTCCATTGATTTCTAACAAGGTGGTACTGCATAAGGTATTCTGCAACGTGGAGCGTTCTGATTGAGGATCTGATTCTAATCTGCAATAGTAGCATGGTCCAGGATGCAGAAAGTCCGAACAGCTGCAAAAGCTGTAAGAAAACAACAGCTGCAGAAATTGATGCTGGTAGGCAGAAAAAAAACAAAAAAAAAACACACACTGAGAAAAAACACCCCCCCCCCCCTTACACTGACTTTCTAATGTGTAAAGCAGCACATGCACACATATTTAAGCAGGAGTGCACACTCATTCCGAGCCCCCAATGTTCTAGATATAGAAGTGCGTGTCCCCGGTGTAAGTGCATGCTCCGGTATGGAGAACATTCCACAGATAGCGGGTGTGTTACAGGCATGTGCTGTGTGCTTGTCGGCGCTGGCGTGTGGGCGGATTTGCTTATAACATGTCTTGTTATGCTGGGAATTCACACAAATCTGTGTATTAGACTCTTTGCTGTGATGTCACTTCAAGTACCATTTCCTTCAGACCTTTGTCACCAGCTCTTGATGAAATGCAACTTTTATTACAGTCGGAAAGGTCAAGTAACCATAAAATATTGCATGATGTATTTATCAATGTAGTTTTATGACAATATATTCAGGTGGAAGTTTATGACTTGCAATGTAACATCCAAGTCATTTGTGTCCCCTCCATAGATGACCTAATCTCTTAATAGGATCCGCTATTAATATTGAGCAGGTCAGCGGCGGACGGAGAGTGGCCTGGGCCCCTGGGCGATAAAGGTCATGGGCTCCTCATTTATTCTAGCCAGGATACAATTTGCTTGGGTAAATATATTTCATTTGTGAAGCATTTATCACTTGCATTTTTATTTTTGCCTTAAAGGGAATGTGACGCTAGTTAAACAGTTAGTGTATAGGTGATTAAACATTGTTCTAATTTTTCACGAGTCAGGAAATATTATAAATTACATTCTAATTTATAATATTTCCCAGCACTGGTCACTAGATGGAGCAATTCCCAAAATTGCAGCATTGCATGTGGTAAAGCAACCACATTGCTTTATGCTGCAAAATTGGAAAAAACTCACTCGCTCTAGTGAGCTCTCAGAATCCCCCCCCTCCTTTATCCTGGCTAGTGCCGGGAGAAACGAGTGGATTGAACGGTCAAACCTCCTACACTGTGTGTCACCATACAACACTTACATACACAGAAATAACTTACCTGCTCCTGCCGTCGCCGCTCCCTCCGGTCCGTACAGAAATGGAAAAAAAAATGGCAGCCCCCATAGGGAAGAAAAAGTGAAAAAATAAAAAAAAGTAAAACACAAACACACAAATAAATATAAAAGTTTTTAATAAAACACTAAAATCAAACTGATGTAAAAACATTTTTTTTCGTGACACTGTTCCTTTAATTGTAACTGACTAATGGGCCACGGGTGTGCACCTTCACAATCCAATTTTTGTAATTCACCCGACGTGAAGCCGACTGTTATCTAGTACATGCCAGGTTTTATTAATAGTGGAGCAACACTTTTAGGGTACGTTAACACAGGTCTGCTACACTGCGTAAAAGTACACCGCGTATCCGGCCTAGAACCCGCAGCTGAAAGACTGCACTAAATTGTGGTGCAGATTTTGATCCGGAAACAAAGCTGCATAAAGAAACCGCAAAACAAACAAAACGATACTTCTCTTCACTGGTGTCCGTGTAGCCCGACCTCCTGTGATGACGCTGCATCCCATGTGATCGCTATAGCCTGTGATTGGTTGCATCAGTCACATGGGATAAAACATCATCCCAGGAGGCCGGTCTGCACGGTGAATAGCCGGGGGAACTAGGCGTCGTTGCTATGACAGTGCCAGAAAGTAAGTATAGCCTTCTTTTTTTTTTTTTTTTTTGCTCCTTTTCTGCTACAAAAATGGCAACATTTTCCATTTATTGGGGCGTTTACCTCCTCGTTGAGCTGAAGGAAAAAAGTCACAAAAGTGGCACAATTCCGCATCATAAATTGACATGTTATGCTTAAAAAAACGCAGGTCAAATTATGCACATTTTCTAATTTTTCCGCAGGGTAGAGTGAATGACATGTAAAGAAATCTCATTCATACTGTTACGGTAATACGTTGCAGATATTTTCCCCAGTGCAACTCATTGCGTAAAGTCGTCAGCTAACCCGCCCAGTGTTCACATACCCCAATATGTATACTTCTACCCTCCTTGTTAACGTTTACAACCTTGAAATGTGAGGAGTTGTGTTGCGTGACATTTTGCATCATAGGCAGATTGTTCAGCCATAGAGTATGTCCACACGTAGTGTAAATACTGTGGGTTTTCTGCAAAGTATTTAATTTGCGGAAAATCTGCAGCATAATACAGTAGCAGCAGAGTGGATGAGATTTGAACAAATCATTTACAAGCTGAATTAAAAAAAATCATCCAAAACAAAACAATTGTTTTATGTTGCGGGTTTTCCCCTTTAGGATTCAATAGGGAGTTAAAACCCCCGACAAATTGTAGATGTTGCAATTTTTGTGGCGGGAAAAGCTGATTTTGCTGCAAATATCGCAACTCAAAAATGATACTTTCCTACATCTCTGTGCTTCTACATCCAGTCTGGCCTCCAGGGATGACGTTTCATCCCATGTGACCACTGCAGCCAATCACAGGCTGGAGCGGTCACATGAGAGAAAACGTCTTCCAAGGAGGTCGGGCTGCAGGACTTTGTGAGGGACGCGTTGCCATGACTATGGGTAAGTATAGGCTTTTTTTTTTCGCAGCGGACATTTTGACGGGAAAACTACCCCACCATTAAGGGTATGTTCACACACAGGATATGCAAGAGAATTTCTGCGACAGAAAATCTGCAGTGGAATCTTAAAAAAGAGATAAATCGGTCACAGAAATCCGCAGCATATAGTGCACTTTTGCCACAGCGGTTTTGCCTACGGATTTAGTGTTAAACATTGGTTATAGCAAAGTATATATTCACCTGCGGAGCCCCAGCGCTTTTTACAGCATTTCCGCCGTGTAAACGCTGTACAAACCGCAACAAATCTGTTGCGTAATTTATTCTCCCAATTGAAATCTATAGGCCAAACACGCAGCATCTCTGCACAGAACCTGCAGCATAAGTCAATCTATGCTGCAGAACTGAAAGTCACACCGCAGAACAATTTCCGCATGACTTTTCCGTGGTTTTTTTTCTTTTTTCTGCAGCAGGTAGCAGAGATTTGCTAAATCTCAGTCACTTTGCTGCTACTGTAAATACTGCAGAGTTTCCAACCACCATTCTGTTGCAGCAATTCTGCAGCGTTTACGCTACGTGGGAACCCGGCCTTAGTCCTCTCCTACTAATGAAAGGAATAAAAGCTTTCACCAAGCTGCAGTATGTCTCAAGATGTTGTAATACAGAATTTTATGATGTTGATGGAAATAGTGATGTGGTTAAAAACCACTCTGCACTCAACCCCAAAAAACATGTGATTTGTAAAATCGTCTATGTAATTTTTCAAGGGAAAGTTTAAAACTCTTATGCACTGCACTGTTAAAACCTGCTGTTTGGTTTTTCCATCTTTGTTTCAAATTTGATGTAAAAGAAGAAAAACAAATGCACGAATAATGCCAGGACAAGAAAAAGCCGGGAGGGGAAACCCCCCCCCCCCCCTCCGCCCTGCATGACATAAAAAATGCAGCAGAAATAAAGAGGGTTTGTCTAATCTCAGACGTTCATAGCATAAATGTCTGAGATAGAAATAACCCTTTAGAGGGGTTTTTCCGATACAAAAATTAGCATTTTTAAATTTGATATTCTGGTTAGGGATGGTGTAAGAACACTGCCCAGCTTTTATTTTTGATTCAATTTAGTTACAGCACTCGCGCTGCGGTCGATTTGCGCTTTGTTTACCTCTGATACTTCCTCTTGTCAAACTAAAAAAGGAAATAAAAGGAGACACGGCACCACATAGTGCAAAGTAAAAGCAGGATGGGGCAGAGGAGCGATCTTGTTTAAGAAAATGCTCACCTGGCCCAAAGACACAAAGGTAGTGGTGGTAATGAAGCTGCTGCTGCCCAGTCCAAATCACAACAAATGGGGTTTGTTGTCCCGAGGATATTTTGTAAAAAATAAAAATAGGACCATCGGCGCTGCACGAAGAGACAGAAAAATAGACGACTTAGATGACCATCATGGCAATATTTAATGGAAGGGCTACGCGTTTCGACACCGAACTGGTGTCTTCATCAGGCCCGTACAGCTAGTTCGGTGTCGAAACGCGTAGCCCTTCCATTAAATATTGCCATGATGGTCATCTAAGTCGTCTATTTTTCTGTCTCTTCGTGCAGCGCCGATGGTCCTATTTTTATTTTTTACAAACTTCCTCTTGTCGGCCGTTTCCTGTAAGGCTCATTGCTTAAATTTGGCGCAGGCGCTGTGACCGCAAAGGATTGGGAATGCGTGGTGAACACTGTTTGTGTAGCAACCACGCATGCTCAGATGGCTGAGAGAGAGGATCCGGTCCACCCCTTCCCTCAGTGTATAGTGATGTCAGAAATGAAGTAGCCGTTCATTAAGCTGGCCGGAAAAGGGAAGTAACAGCTGATGTACGGGGCAGCACCGGAAGTTCTGATTTTACTTTTGGAGACGCATCACGTGACCGGCTTTGGAATAGGGTGTTAGAAACAACAATACAAACGCAAGTATATTACAAACTGCATTCATTTTAGATGTTCAGTTAAATATGATTAAGTAAATTGGTTCCGGAAAACCCCTTTAATGATGTGTGCAAATTCCCATTCATACACAGGGGCTATTTGACCTCTGCAGGAATAAAACAACTAAAACACCTCTATGCCGCCAGGCGGCCATAAACATGCAATAGTTGTTTGCTGACCGCTATCTCCCTCGACTTCACCATAAACATGTACAGTTAGGTCCAGAATTATTTGGACAGTGACACAATCTTCATGATTTGGGCTCTGCTGCCACCACATCGGATTTGAAATGAAACAACTGAGATGCAATTGAAGTGTAGACTTTCCGGTTTAATTCAAGGGGTTGAACAAAAATATCCTGTGAAACGTTTAGGAATTGCAGCCATTTTTCTACACAGTCTCCTCATTTCAGGGGCTCAAAAGTAATTGGACAAATTAACATTACCAGAAATAAACCGTTTTTTTTTTTTTTTTTAACACTTTGTAGAGAATCCTTTGCAGGCAATGACTTGTGATGTCCATGGGTTCCAGACTTCAGGCAAACGCTGGGTTTCCCTCTTTGTGTTGCTTTGCTCGGCCTTTACTGCAGTCATCTTCAGTTGTTGCTTATTTGTGGGTCTTTCTGCCTTTTAAGTTTTGTCTTAGGCCTTATTCAGACGTGCGTATTTCACGTCCGTGTTACGCGCGTTAAAACAATGGCCGTCCCACGGACCTTTGTAATTCAATGTGGCCGTTCATACGGACGTTGTTTCAACGGACCATTTGAAGGGTCTGTGAGAAAATGTCCTATTTCTTCACGTGTCATGCATCCCTCCATAGACTATCATCTATGGGGGATGCGAGACATCGCGTCCCACAGCGCAGAGCACAGATGCACCTCGGACGTGAAAAACTAACGTTTTTCACGTCCGAGATACGCCCTGCTCGTGTAAATAAGGCATTAAAGTGTAGCTAGACGTTTGACAAACTTCTGACATGTCATAGTCACGTGTCAGAAGTTTGGATTGGTGGGGGTCTGAGCACTGAGACCCCCACCAATCACTAGAACGAAGCAGCTGAAGTGCTCGTGTGGGCGCTCAGCCCATTCGTGCCTGGTCGGCTTTTTCCGGAAATCCGATGTATCGGAGTGTGGGCTCGTAGACTTTCTATGGAGTCCGTACACCGATACATTTATTTCCGGAAAAAGCCGACCAGATACAAAGCGGCTGAGTGCTCACAGGAGCACTTCAGCTGCTTCGTTCTAGCGATTGGTGGTGGTCTCCGTGCTCGGACCCCCACCAATCCAAACTTCTGACACGTCACTATGACATGTCAGAAGTTTGTCAAATGTTTAGCTACACTTTAAGCAAGTGAAATGCAGCTCGATCGGGTTGAGATCTGGTGAGTGACTCGGCCATTACAGAATATTCCACTTCTTTGCCTTAAACTCCTGGGTTGCTTTCGCAGTTTGTTTTGGGTCATTGTCCATCTGTACTGTGAAGCGACGTCCAATCAACCTTGCTGCATTTGGTTGAATCTGAGCAGAAAGTAAATCCCTGAACACTTCAGAATTCATCCGTGTGCTTCTGTCTTCAGTCACATCATCAATAAACACTTGTGACCCAGTGCCTTTGGCAGCCATGCATGCCCATGCCATCACACTGCCTCCACCATGTTTTATAGAGGATGTGGTGTTCTTTGGTTCATAAGCCGTTCCAAGCCTTCTCCATACTTTCTTCCTCCGATCATTCTGGTACAGGTTGATCTTAGTTTCATGCGGCTCCAGAACTAAGCTGGGTTCTTTAGATTTTGTTTGGCGAAGTCTAATCTGGCCTTTCTATTTTTGAGGCTGATTAATGGTTTGCACCTTGTGGTGAACCCTCTGTATTTGCTCTCATGAAGTCTTCTCTTTATGGTAGACTTAGATACTGATACACCTGTTTCAAGGAGAGTGTTTTTCACTTGGGTAGATGTTGTGAAGGAGGTTTTTCTTCATCATGGAAAGGATTCTGTTGTCTTACATGGACGTCCAGGCCTTTTGGAGTTCACGAGATCACCAGTGCGCTCCTTTTTTTTTTTTTTCCAAGAATGTACCAAACTGTTGATTTGGCCACTCCTAACACTTGTGCTAGCTCTCCGATGGATTTCTTCTTTTTTTTTTCAGCCTAACGATAGTCTGTTTCACTTTCATTGAGAGCTCCTTTAACTTCCTGTTGTGGGTTAACAGCAACCGCTTCCAAATGCAAATGCCGCACCTGGAATCCACTCCAGACCCTTTACCTGCTTAATTGATGATGGATTAACGAGGGAATAGCACATGCAGCCCATTAAATACCTTTTGAGATAATTGTCCAATTTACATTTTTGGTCCCTTTAAAAAGAGACAGTTACATATTAAAGAAAACCCTTCTTCAAATTAGGATGTGAATAAATTAAAGCGGTGAGTCTGCACTTTAAGCACATATTAATTCTATAACTGTATATTCAATATGTTTTAGTAAACAGCCAAAATGCCAAAACTTGTGTCACTGTCCAAATAATTCTGGACCTAACTATGTGCGATAAGCTGCTGCTGGATACCACTGACTGAGCTGATCTCCCATGGGGGGTTAAAGCAGCATGCACGTTAAAGAGGCTCTGTCACCAGATTCTCAAACCCCTATCTCCTATTGCATGTGATCGGCGCTGCAATGTAGAGAACAGTAACGTTTTTGTTTTTTTAAAAACGTTCATTTTTTGCCAAGTTATGAGCTATTTATATATATATATATATATATATATATATATATATATATATATATATATATATATATATATATATGCAAATGAGCTTTGAAATGGACAACTGGGCTTTTTTTTTTTCGTTATGTCCAACTGGGCGTGTATTGTGTATCACGCTGACCAATCAGTGACCAGTCAGCATCATACACTCATCTCTATTGATTTACACAGCAGCGATGTGCAGCCACATAAACAGAGATTAACGTTACTGCAGTGTCCTGATAATGAATACACATGATCATCCAGCCTGGACGTCATGTGTATTCAGAATCCTGACACTTCTGACTCTTTTCTTTGAGATTTCCAGCAAGAGAAACGAAATCTCGTTTACCTCGTAATCTCGCGAGATTACGCGTGGTTTGCTGGAATCTCACAGAAAAGATTCAGAAGTGTCAGGATTCTGACTACACATGACGTCCAGGCTGGATTTCATGTGTATTCATTATCAGGACACTTGTGTATGTGGCTGCACATCGTTCTAGTAAGAACGCTGTGCTGCTTGTAAATGAATGGAGAGGAGTGTATGACGCTGACTGGTCACGGATTGGTCAGCATCATACACATAAACACGGCCAGTTAAAAACACAATACACGCCCAGTTGGACATAAAAAAAAAAATAACGTTACTGTTATCTACATTGCAGCGCCGATTACATGCAATAGGAGATAGGGATTTGAGAATCTGGTGACGGAGCCTCTTTAAGATCTAGCATGCCTGATCTTTATTTCTCCAGGTGGCAGATGTTATCTAATAGGAAATGTAAGAAGTGATTTGACTATATAATTTATGCCCTATACATATTTTTATAGTACAACAGGGACGTCTATTAACCGCTACCGTGAAGTTTATTCCTCCAGCTCTCGTCAATCTCCGTTTCGTACTATTGTCGACAATCCATTCATTATTGCAATCTCTTGGGCTTCATTCACATTTGCATCGGGCTTCCGTTCATGGGTTCTGTTAGACCTTTCCAGGAGGGGAACCCATGAACTGAAAGCCAAACCGTAGCTTTTTGTTTGCATTACCATTTGATTTCAATGGTAATGCTTTCGTTGCTGTTGGTTTCCGATTGGCTCCGTTCCGTAAGGTTTCCGTGTTTTTGGCAGAATCAATAGCTTAGTCGACTGTGATATTGTTTCTGCCAAAAAACGGAAACCTTACGGAATGGAGACGAATGGAAAACCTTTGCAACAGAAGCATTACCATTGAAATCAATGATCATGCAAACGGAAGCTATGGTTTCCGTTCATGGGTTCCCTTGCAGTAAAGTCTAACGGAACCCATGAACAGAAAAGCAACACTGATTTGAACGAAGCCTAAATCTCACAATTCCTACTGAAGTAAACGGAAAACGTGGTAAGCAAATTGCAACACCAATATCATTACACTGCTCAGTCTCGTTTTGTGTGCGGTTAGAACTCCTTATCCTTTGCCAGTTTACAGTTTATATCTTTCTGTATACAGTAGATCACGCAGCCTTTTATCTACTTCTTCTTCTCTATTGAAGAATACAGTACACCAGTTTACAGATACAGAATTAATCTGTGGATGCAATAGACGTCCATGTATTAAATTGCTTGATCCACTTGTCTTGATCCAGGACCAATGGTTAATTTTTATGCAAGGAACACGGCTGCAAAAGGTCTGGGAATGGCCCACATTCACTTCATCCTACTTAAGTACTACTTCTGTTTACATGGGTCGGATTTGCTTCAGAAAACTTTGCAGAAAATCCTGACCCAGATATATTGCAGGGAATTCCGGATGAAAGTCCGTACCAAATCGTGCTTTGATTTGGTGCGGACTTTTGGCCAGATTTGGTGCTGTGGATCCCAGATGAGGGGGACATAAAAAGTCCATACTTGCCTCCCCCCGGTGTCCCATTGCGGCACGTCACTTCTCCTAGGGCTTGTGCTGATTCTGCCGGCCTCCTGGGATGGGGTTTTCTCCCATGTGACCACTGCCTCCTGTAATTCTCATTCCTGGAGACTAGCAGCACTGAGACCAGACGGGATAAGAGTGACGTGCTGCTATACGCCAGGAGAGGTGAGTAACGACTTTATTTATTTTTTCCTTCCTCTACTATTTTATCCAGGATAAGTGGCAGCCGAGGTACCTTGCATCCACTTATCCACATCTTCATCTTGAAACCAAGCTGAACATTTATCTATAGGGTAGTCAGACGTGTCATATGTTGGACTTGTGATTGTTGGCTTACCACTCTTGTGTGTGACTAGAATCAGTCGTGGGTGAATGAATCGGCTAGACTTGCAGTTTGGAACGGATATTTAAAAAAAAAAAAAAGTATAAAGGGAATCATTTTTATGCCTTTTCTCCCATATTACAGAACTTGAGAGCAACCAGTCAAGATTCTGACTGCCAGGTCCCAATATGTTAGCTTCACCTGGGGATATATAGGTTGTTGCGTTATTTTTGGTTTTATATTTTGGACATATTTTCCCTATAGTGAAGCTTCACTTCAGCTGGATTCACGCATTGTTGCAAAATGTATAGACACAGTTTAGTCATGACTTGTGTCACATTAAGGCCTCATGCACACTTGTTGTACGGCTTCTAATGACGGTTCCGTCAAACACGGGCCACACATGGATGGCTTCCGTGTGCAGTCCGTTGTTTCACGGACCAAATTCAATGAAAAGGCCGAGACTGTTCCGTCACAAAAACGGGCAGGAGTAGAACCTGCACTACTTTTGACGGAACGGCCACACGGTTCCGTTAAAACAACGGAAGTGTGCATGGCCCCATCTAAATGAATGTGTCAGGGTGCTATCAGTTGACAAAACGAATAGCACCCTGACAAAAAAACTGAAGTGGGTATGAGGCCTTTTGGCGTGCTGTACTACTCTAGTAAAAAAAAAAAACAACAACTCGCTTCTAAGGCCATGTTCACACACCATTTTTTGCAGCCGGAAGAAAAATCTGAATTACTTCAGGAATTTTGAGGCAAATTTTGAACTGCCTGTGCTTTATTTTTTTTTTCTGCGTTTTTCGCTGTTTTTTTTTTGTCCACGTCCATTGAAACGCAGTTTTGTTTTTTCTGCCTCACATTGTTTTCAATGGGAGATCAGAGGCGGAAACAGCGGCAAGAAAGTACATGTTGCTAATTTTATTTATTTTTTTTCCTCTCCCCGCGAGTGGCCAACAGCCACTTGGGAAAAACGCCTCTGCCTCCCATTGAAATCAATGGGGGGCGATTTCGGCTGTGTTTTGCCGCTGATTCCGATGCGATTTTCAGCATCAAAATCCGTGCCAAAAAAATGAACTGACCCTATGGGAACGTATGGTGCCCTACAAGGTGTTCTTACCGGCCTGTAATACACCCCTGTAGGTACTCTGCGTGCTGCTGTGTAGAATCTTTGCTGTGTGCCATAACAATTATTAAAATGTTTTCTGTTTCCTTTTCATGGATTGCCAGAAAACCAATATAGGATAAACAAAATCATAAATAATAAAACTCAAATGACTGATGATAGTCTGGTCAGGAGGTTGAGATAGAAGTAAAATGAACCATTTGCTCTTAAATAAAATCTAGTGAATAAGAAGACAGCGGGTCATATTGTTCAGGGAATGCGAGAATCTGAAGGAGGATAATCCAAGCGTGCTCCATGCCACGTGTGTGATGCTCTGAGCACGGCTGCTGTAGGAACAACAAAGAGGTTTTTCTGTAACATCAATCCAGATCACATGTCAAATACAGCAAAATTACTGGGTATTTAGTCATTGTTCTTGTTTAACCAGGTTCATGTTAACTGTGATTAACGCAGATGTAAGAAGCTGTCTGATGTGCAGGGACCCAGCCCCGAGACGAAACACCATCCAGGGTTGCCAACCTCCACTTCAGTCATTTCTGGACAACTGAGCTAAAAATCACACAGACCAAAATTTTTACGGACACATTACAAAATCATTGCCTATGCAGTGTGCTAGTGACTCGCCAATCACAGTCCCGCTTGTAGCTTTCCCTTGCTAAAGTAGCGCAGGAAAGCTGTAAGCAGGGTTGCGATTGGGGAGTCCAACTCTCCACCCGCCTCCCTGCCACTACTTTTTAGACAGTGTGGCCCTGGGCAAAGTTAAGAGGGGCCCCAAAAGCTGAATTACTGTATAAATAAATGCAGTCAATTCAGAAGGCGATGTTTCGCTGATTTTTAGCGCGTCGATGAGTGTTGTAAGCCCCAAAGCATATGTCCCCCCTCTCTCACAAAAAATTATCTATATACATTTATTAAATCATACCACTATACCAGATGAAATATTACCTGCATACTGTTACTGAATAATACCTCCACACCATAACCACATACTGTTACTAAACACAACTCACTATTAGAAGACCAATATTAACACAATGTAAGGTCCAAATAATATGGCCACATAGTGACTGAATAATACCCCCATACTGTTACTGAATAATACCATACAAAGGCCAATATTACCACCAAATAGTGGTAGATGAGTTATACACAGGAGCTCTGCAGACAACATAAGTAAGTATAGCAAGTTTATATCCAGTGACTCACAGGGGATGTTTTCTCTGATTAGAGTCGTTCACTTTCCCTTTTTTTTTTTTTTTCTCCATCTGGCCCAGATCACTGTGACGACTTATACCAGCCACGACTCCCGTCTGCAGAACTTGACACAGATATGTTGATTTCTCGCTTTTCCAGCACCCACCACACCCCTATACCCCATCCTCTAAACAAACTCGTAATCCACTGTGCCCCAGATGGTAATAATGATCCCTCAGTGCTCAACAAAATAAGTGCCCCATCAGTAACCATGCCCCCACACCGTAATAATGCCCCCTGTATATAGTGCCACACACAGCCCTTTGTAGATAGTGCCACACATCCCCAAGAGCGGCTGGAGGTGGCCTACCGCTCTCTGCTCTGCCTGACGTGACCATTAGGAGAAGGTCATGTGTCGGTGGCGGTCTGAGTGGGGTTGGTGCCGACCCGGGAGTGGACCAGTCCAGTCACCTGACCTCACGTCACTAATGTGAGGTCAGGTGACTGGACTGGTCCACTCCCAGCACCGACCTCACTCAGAAAGTCATTCACTTGGCAGCGGCCTGCATATTTTTCGATTCTGCCGAAATCAAGCGGAATCTGAAAATATGCCTACAGTCTACTTTTCTTTTTGCACCGCGCATGTACATTTTGAAGCATACGCAGTGCAACGTTCTAGGAGAGAGAAATCCCGGATGGTGCTTTTTTTTTTTCTGCCGGACGCTACAGATGGCAGAAAAAAAAGCGGACTGTCCGTAAATTTACGGATGCTTGGCAACCCTGATACCATCTCCTAAATTGTATAGGGGCTGCAACTTGTGCAAAGTGAATGTATGCAAATGTTATATAGTGTAATCACTTCTATGAAGCAAAACTAACTATATCGCTCTCAAAAAAGTATAAGCTTTGTCTACAATCCTTTTATGGGTTCGATGTCAACAAAACTCCAGCGTGGCTAGTTTCAAATTTGAAGCTTTTTTGTTTCATGTAATTACCAACAAGGGACAACCTCACGACGACCTATTTTAAGTGGGTCCCTACTCTATTAGGTGCAGAACCGCATGGCAGCCAATGCTGCCGTAACACTGCACCTGTAGGGGTAGCAACACAACAGCGCCCCTGCTGGCTATGGGCCACAAGCCCCTCCCCACAAGCACAGCAACAGAGACCCTCCCCCCCCCCCCCCCCCCCACACACACACACACACACACACACACACACCACCACAACCATATGAACAGATTTTAAAAAAACTGTCCTTTCCATGTGGTCTCCGTAGATAAACTTGGGCCCGTCAAGCCTTGGATTTCTGCTGCAGATTTTTAATTTTTTTTTAATTTTATCTGCTGGGGGTCCGCACACGGATTAGCTTCATTCAACGGAGCTAATTCGTTAATAGTTACCTGATGCATTTCTCGCATCAAAGTGACATCACTAATTGTCTTCCTCTATGCAGATTTTAAAATCCACAGTTGCAAAATCCTGTGTGAACTACGGCACAGATTCCCATTGAAAACAATGAGACCTGGAATACAAGTGGATCTTGTACAAAATTCTGCTGTATGAACATAGCCTTTGGGTATATGTGCCAATGCTACAATCACACCAAAAAAATGGGGTGTATAGATCGAAAACAAAGAGATGGAATGTTTGCCAAGATGATCACTGTCTCCATTACTCTCAGACTTTAGTAGCGGGCACCTCTCCTATATGTGGCCGCAAAATGGGTGCCAAGGGGCCTTTAGCAACGTTCATTTAACCCTTCGCTGGGGTTTATACTACCATATGACCAAGATACTGTGAGATGTGGCTGCGTCCTTTTTATACGGTCTGTGCACGTATTTCTACATGCTGCATACTTACAAATGTTTTTGTTTACAAATTCCAGACTATATTACTTCTAAGTGTCTTGTTTAGTGGGACTGTAAGAAAACGAATGTGCTGTTTACAGAGGAGTAATGAATTCTCCAACTATTCTCTGGTCAAGTAGACTTAATAAAGGGATGATTACATATTTCTATTACTTCTGTGTATTCACTAAAATTTTATTTACTTAGACTACACGCTCAGTATTTATGTTGTCCTTTTGCATTCTTTGGCTACAATCTTATTTATATTCGAAACAACCACGGGAAATGTATTAGTTTTTGTGACTTTCCCCCTACAACTATTCTCGACAAATATAATATATAAACTAAAAATGAAATCTAGGCAGCAATTTTAGTTTTTTGCAAATCGTCCTGTTATAGTGATGTTGGATTATATTGCAGTCAGGAACTCGGTATACTTCTAATACAAATAAGATACGAAGACTACAATATATAACAACCTCTCCAGTTAAAATTAGGCCGCTTAAAGAGGCTCTGTCACCAGATGATCAAATCCCTATCTCCTATTGCATGTGATTGGCGCTGGAATGTAGATAACAGTAACGTGTTTTTTGTTTTTTTTTAAAACTATAATTTTTGGCCAAGTTATGAGCAATTTTATATTTATGCAAATGAGCCTTTCTTAAGAAACAACTGGGCGTGTTTTCTCTTATTTCCAACTGGGTGTGTATTGTGTTTGTAACATCCGGGCGTGTTTACTTGTTTTACTAGCTGGGCGTTGTGAATAGAAGTGTATGATGCTGACGAATCAGCATCATTCACTTCTCATCGTTACCACCCAGCTTCTGGCAGTGCACAGACACACAGCGTGTTCTCGCGAGATCACGCTGTGATGTCACTTCCTCCCACAGGAACTTCGGACGAGCGAGAACACGCTGTGTGTCTGTGCACTGCCAGAAGCTGGGTGGTAACGATGAGAAGTGAATGATGCTGATTCGTCAGCATCATACACTTCTATTCACAGCGCCCAGCTAGTAAAACAAGTAAACACGCCCAGACGTTACAAACACAATACACGCCCAGTTGGAAATAAGATTAAACACGCCCAGTTGTCCATAAGAAAGGCTCATTTGCATAAATATAAAATTGCTCATAACTTGGCCAAAAATGATCGTTTAAAAAAAAAAAAAAAACACGTTACTGTTATCTACATTGCAGCGCCGATCACATGCAATAGGAGATGGGGATTTGATCATCTGGTGACAGAGCCTCTTTAAAGGGGTTTCCCATCAGGGACATTTATGACATATCCACAGGATATGTCCGATAGATGCGGGTCCCAGCTCTGGGACATGCACCTATCTCTAGAACGGGGCTGCTCTGTGTTGCGGCTCAAGCGTGTGATTTTCGACCATGAAGATAACCGTAATTCGTAATAGTGAATGGCTGTTTCGGAAGCAGCGTAACATGCGAGTTACGCTGTTTCCGTAACTACCATTCAGTTCTACGGGACTTCCGGAGTCCGCATAGCACAGCGAGCTGCGCTGTTTTCTTCTTCATGGTCGGGAATCACACGAGTCAGCCGGAGCACAGAGCGGTAGAACGGGGTTTAGGGGGCCCTGTTCTAGAGATAGGTGTGGGACCCGCATCTATCTGACATTTGACATCCTGTTTTGCCCATTCCCTAACTGCCAAGGGGCTGTGGGTACCCTCTGCCCATGGGCTTTTTTTTTCCCCCACAAAACTCTGCTTAACCTTACGGAAGCTTTGCTTAAATTTAGATTAGGTTCTCCTCTCTTCCCCCCCCCCCCCACCTAAAAGGGCCAAAAGAAAGTAAAGAGCCTGGTAGTCAGTGCACCTAGAAATTTTCTAATGGTGCCTAACTTTCTATTGAGATCTGTGAAAGTTTTAGTCTGGGTTCCCACGTAAAGAACTTATGGCTTGTCGACGTGCATTACATTAAGTTTGGTTGATTTGCCAGTGACCTGACCTGTGGCCTGCCCCTCTACGTATGTGTATTCATATAGTAAAGCAGGCCATGTTTTGTATTTTATTGACTTTATTCAACTTCAATCAGCAAAACACTGACTCCGCAAAGCACCGGTATAAAGTGAAGCTCCAGCTAAGCAGGAAATAGAAACACATTTTGACCCCAATCAGTGACATTATTTAAACAGCTTTTTTTTGATTCTGTATTAGAAGTTGTAAATTTAAAGGCGATTTCCACCCAAAAGCACAAAAATGCCCATAGACTTATCAGAAATGAGATTACCAAGGTTTGGTAATTCAATTGGAATTTTCTATCCATACCAAAGTTACCAGCAGTTTCTGAGAAGCGAATTCAAAGGAGACAACTAATATGGCTGGACTTTCCGCTGTCACTTTTGCATAAGTAACTGCCACAACTGAATAGAAAAATGTATAACATCTCTATGATTAAAAAATACAAGCGCCAAACTCTGGTAGTTGACTTAACTTCTGATTTTCTAGTATAATGACATTTTCAAAGTTTTGACTGGAAATCCTCTATTTTAGGAGGTTCTCTGCTTTTAACAATCCCTACTTGTTAGAAGGGTACCTTGACAATAAACTTATCACGAAGTGTCCCTCTGCTTGGATCACCCAGCGATCAGTTGTAATCTGTGAGGAAACCTGCCAGTAAGTGCTCAATTGTCAGGGATTTTGCCCGCTTATCAGATTGTTCGAAATTGGGCGTCCCATTGTCAAGACAATGCCACAGCACCCTGTTCTGAACTGTGTGTGGCTCAGCCATGGGATCAAGGCCCAGTCGGAAGGTGAGAACATTAGAGGCTGGATAGTTTAAAAAGTTACTGCTCTTGAAGTTCCTTGCTTGATTCTCAGTCCTGGTGGTGAATTTCCTGGCATTTTCCTGTTGAATTCCGGTACATCCCTCTGTTTATCCTGGCTTTGTCTTGATTTGCTAATCCATCTACCGACCTCTGGCCTGACCCTGACATTGCTCCTGATACTTGTTTCTGGAACTTGCGTTGCCCTCTTGTTACGGACCTCAATCTAGTTGACCACGACATTTGAATATACGTATACCTGTCATCTGCACCCGGACCATCTATTGGGGTCTATCCTGGGGACCTGGGAATCCTTCGCTAAAGTCCATACCTTCTTGCGGGGGTTAAGGTTGAAGAGTGAAGGATTCCGTAGACTCCGCACCCAGGGTTAACAATTTCCAACTAAATAACAGTCCCCCATCCTTTTTGCCTGCATGCTGTCCAACTGCACTGGTGCAGAGTTATATCTCCTCAGTGTCGATGAAGTCCTTTACCGCTACGATGTGCTACTCTGCATCACCTCTCCTGAGCCGTTACCCAATTTCCAAACTATGCTAGCTGGGGAACGGCATCCAGGGATGCTCTTAAAATTATCATCTTGTATGGAGTGTTCTATCCATTTCCCTGCAGCACCATCACAAGGAAAAGTACATGGGATATGTCAAGATGACAACCCCTGTTCATATGCTCTACTAGGGCATATGGATGTCTTAGAGTCCCCGCTCAGGACTCCCCTCCATGTGCCAGAACAGAGCACCACTCTGTAAGATTATTAATCCTGGAAAACCTGTAATGAAAATATATATTCATCTGACCTCAGGCAGACATGCGTATTAGTGATGACAAACAAATAATATATAAACATTTTTTGCCAGGAATTCTATCTTTCTGTGGCACCCTTCTTTTTTTTTTCTTTTTTTTTAAAAAAAAAAGGTTAACAGTTTGCATTTTCTGTGTTCCCATTGGCTGTTGTCCCGCGCTTTCCTGGAAAGTGTTCTTCACCGTGTTGTTGCGGAGGAATGTATTGGGGAAGTGTTGTAATCCCAAACGTTACTGTTTTTGAAATAATCTTAAACTGTACTGTAAACAACCGGAGCGTTTCCTTTTTCTTAGACATCAGATTATTAGGTGCTAAAAATTTATAATACAATATTTTATAAGCCATCTGGTTACCAATTGCATGCAACATTTTCTATTCCTAAAAGTTGTTGCCAGGATGACCTGTAGGAGGGTTTTCTTGAGGGTACTTTTTTTATATACATTTTTGCCAACTACAAACTGCTCATAATAGATTAGCCGGATTTCATGTAGTGTTGGGTAACTCAACAGTGGAGATGCCTTAGACCTTTTCAATAAAAATCCTGTAGCTCTAATGCATCCTAGGGGTGGAAAACCAAGGTTTAAACATGTCTGGCACTAGGTGAATACATTAAGGGGTTCAGGGACAAAGCACAACCTGATAAATTTAAGCTCCCATGGATGTCCGATGCACATACAGTAGGCTTACAGTGCTGAAAATGTGAAGCTTGATCAGATGTTATACTTATAACCTTAGTCTTGTTGAGCTGATGCCATCCGTAAACCCTATAGTAATTACTGGTTGGTCCACTCCAAGTTCAGTTCCTGCTGGAGTCAGCCGCCCAGCAGTATGGAAGAGATCATTGGTTAAGGGGCGTGGCTATAGGGGTGCAGATGTAGCAGTTGCACCAGGGCCCTGGTGCCTCTAGGGGCCCAAAGCCCCATAAGTATTATACATGGCACAAGGAAGATTAGGGGCCTTGTTATAGATGTTGTATTGGGGCACAGGAGCTTTAAAGAGGCTCTGTCACCAGATATTCAAATCCCTATCTCCTATTGCAGCTGATCGGCGCTGCAATGTAGTAACGTTTGTTTTTTTCAAAAACGAGCATTTTTGGCCAAGTTATGAGCATTTTTATATTTATGCAAATGAGCCTTTCTAATGGACAACTGGCCGTGTTTAATCTTCTTTGCAACTGGGCGTGTATTGTTTTTGTTACATCTGGGCGTGTATTGTGTATGTACATCTGGGCGTTTTTACTTGTTTTACTAGCTGGGCGTTGTGAATGGAAGTGTATGATGCTGACGAATCCGCATCATCCACTTCTCTTCGTTACCACCCAGCTTCTGGCAGTGCACAGACACAGTGTGTCCTCGCGAAATCACGCTGTGACGTCACTTCCTGCCCCAGGTCCTTCATCGCGTCGGACGAGCGAGGACACATCGGCACCAGGCGTCAGAGGTGTCACACGCTGTGTCTGTGCACTGCCAGAAGCTGGGTGGTAACGAAAAGAAGTGGATGATGCTGATTCGTCAGCATCATACACTTCTATTCACAACGCCCAGCTAGTAAAACAAAATACACGCCCAGTTGGAAATAAGATTAAACCCGCCCAGTTAAACGGGAACCAAGAAGCTATTTGACAAGTGGCAAACATTCATAGAATCGCAATGTACAGCAGCCGAAATAGTGGAAATTGTTAGGCCCTTCCAGTACACAAAGTGGTATTGTACACAGCTCTTGGCAGGCACTTTAGGGGGGTTGCAACTCTGATCAGCTGGGGGAAAAAGGATGAGTAGAAACTTATTAATGACCTAGGTCGTGTTGGGGTTGGGGGAAGTCATGCTTTCGGTCCATCTGAAGATAGACAATTATGCCATGTTCATATGTTTATGTGTTATGTTGAATTTAATTCATAGTTCATTTCATGAAAGTAGAGTGCTGCGCACTCATGATGTAACTTTTACGTGAAATGTTTGTAAGAAAATGTGAAAACTGAAAATAAAAAGGATATTTAAAAAAAAAAAACGCCCAGTTGTCCATTAGGAAGGCTCATTTGCATAAATATAAAAATGCTCATAACTTGGCCAAAAATGCTCGTTTTAAAAAAAAACAAACGTTACTCTTATCTACATTGCAGCGCCGATTACCTGCAATAGGAGATAGGGGTTTGAAAATCTGATGACAGAGCCTCTTTAAGTTATGTCTCTGAATCGTGTGTTGTTTTTTTTTTTTTTGTTTTTTTTAACCCGTTCCCTTCACGGCCTTTTTCTGGATTTTCATTTTTTCCCTCCCTGCCTTCCAAAAGCAATAACTTCCTTTTTTTTTTTTTTTTTTTATATATATTTTTTTTATTCCGTCGATAAAACCATATGAGGGCTTGTTTTTTTGCGGGACGAGTTGTGTAATTGTGTGGTGTATTACTAGAGTGAAGCCCTACAACAGCAGTTTACCAGCCAGGATAAGCGAGTTGTCTGCTCCGGGTGTGAGTCAAGATAATATACAGCTACTGTATTTTATTTTAATTAGAAAACAAAAATCCTTTTATTTTTGATTAATTTTTTTGCAACGTAGATGTAAATGAGGTGTTTGTTTTTTTTGTTTTTTTTAATATAGAGAGTAGCTACTGCTTGTTTAGTGGCAGACCTATAAAAATGAACTCTATTGCTGTGCATTGTACAATTCTGGCCAACACTTCTTATGCACAATGTCAGCCTGACATAATATGGGACGAACAGTGCCAGATCCCATTGTTTGTTGAAGGGAAATGAGCTGAGGAGGCTTACATGCACTGACTAAAGCTTCTGCCAACGGGATAAGTGTGGGGGCAAACTTTCCTATTTAGTTCTTACAGCCTTAAGGCTCTTTTACACCGGCCGACACTCGACCGGTGCAGCGAGTGCCGATCAAAGAGACATAGTTGATCGGCGTTCGCTTGCTCCTGTCACATGGAGCTATGGATGGGGACGAGCGGTTGTTACTCCGAAAGCTCTTCACTATACATTATCATGTCGGCAGCGCGTCTCCCTGTTTACATCGGGAGATGTGCTGCCAACAACGACAATCTTTTTTTTTTTTTACTTCTTTAAAACGATATGACCAGCAGATCATCGAGCGTTTGCTTATTCATCTGCTGATCGCTGCCCTTTTTACACAGGGCAATTGTCGGCAACGAGCGTTATATGAATGCTGGTCTGCCCGATAATCGTCCTGTGTAAAACCTTTTAGCTCACTACCTGCACAATGAAGTCATCCCTGCACTGCTTGTATCTTGCAGCGTTTTACTGCTGGAGTCAGTGAGTAACATGTCATTTCTTCAGATGTCATTAGAAATGCTGGGTCACCAAGACAAACAAGCCATTCACAGCATCCTTCATAATGCAAATCCTAAGTTTTATACTGGGGACTGGAACCCTTGAGGTAGGCACATGCCATCGTGCTTCAGCTTCATTGGGGCCCTAGGCAACCTCTGCCAACCACTCTCCCTCATTGCCATTTAGTGATAATATCGAATCGAAAAAAGGGGGAGAGGTGGCCATGCGTGTACGTGACTCTATTAGGGAGTTACTGGGTCACCTGTCACCATAACTCCCATGGACTTCAGTGGAGAGGGCCATGCACATGCTGCAATATACTGTATGTGTTTGAAATAGTGGGTCAGGTAGGGGCCAGGTCTCAGAGGTGGATGTGGCCCCAACCAGTTTTTTTTTTCCAGGGCCCCCCACCAATCTGAGTGGTTCCAGGTGCAGGTCCACACCACGTTCTGTTTTTGCTGTGTCCGCAATAGACAATTATTTGAACTTTTTAATTGTGTTGATCGTTGTCTTTTAAGTAATGATAGACATATGGCCGTGAAGAAGGTCTCGTTCACATGGTAGTAGTGCAAGTCGAGAATTGCGATGCTACCCGTTTGAAAACTGCACGTATTCTAGGGTAGAAGTTGTGGGTTTTTTTAAATTTAATTTAACTGGGTGAGATTTTCTAAAATCTAATTCACTTGCATAGAACATCTGAACAATACAGGTTTTACAATGTAAAAAGAGGGTGCAGCTCAAAAATGCTAAGGACTAAGGGGTTTTCCATAAGTTTGTACGTAATTTTAAAATAAAGTTTACGGAGGATGAGTTACTGACTGACTAGCAGGTGTAAAATGGGTCTCTCGCAGATGTCACACACCATCCCTTACAGTCATGTCAGATGAGCATTGTTCATTGTAAGAATTCCAGTATGACCGGAATCCAGTGTTTACATTGTCCGTTTCATGCAGGATTATTGCACAATTATAGGGTGACTGCAGTAAGTACGCTAGACCGTTGAAACCCCTATCGTCATGACCCTAAGGCCCCATGCACGCGACCGTAGATTTAGTCTGTAATTACAGAACAATTCATTTTTATGGCCGTCAGACTCCCGTATGTTTTTGGGAAGGTGTCCATGCCGTAGAAACCTTCCGTAAAAAATAGGACATGGCCTATTTTTTTTTTTTCATTTATGGACCATGTTCCCATACTTTATAATAGCACGGCCCGCAAATATTAATCACGACAATGATTACGGGCACGGTCGTGTGCATGGGGCCGAAGGGTTCATACATATGGCAGTGCTGTGTGCATGGTTCCAAATGAGAGCGCATAGAGTTCTGATGGGTCTTTGTTACGGACTTGTATTGTTTTTGTGTGCCACTGTGCGGCACCATATTTTCCACTGAAAGCAATATTTCTAGGGGGGGAGAATACATCCATAATATGGCATGTGATTACATTTTGGATCTACTGTACCAACAATTTTACGTGTGTTTTTTCCATGCAGTCCCCTGATGTCTGCTGTCAGGAGTTAACAATGATGGGAGTGGTTGTCTTGTACTTGGATGATCTGATTGTCCCATACAGCCAAGCTAAAATCATGGGAATGGGGCCCAATAGGTGTTGACCAATTATTTTGTAACGTGTACATTAAGGAAGCTGCTGCTTTCACGTTGACCATAGGTATAGATCTGCCCAGGTCAATACTTCCGCACTATTTTGACTACTGCATGTATCAGTGTGAGCAGACTTTAGTGGGTTAATCTCGCTTTGTCTTGTTACGTTTTATCTACTTCCCGTTTCACTTTTTAGATCCAAACCATTGCAAAACAAATCAAACATTTTTATTTTTTTTCTAGTCTACTGATCTTATGACTCCCATACTTTAAATGTAACCCTATAATTACAATGAGTTCATTATTTTTATTGCAACATAATGAGACGTTTTAAATATTATATATAAAATTGCTAAACTATCTTTAGCAACGCAATAAAAAAACTGACAAATCGGAAAAGACCAGATGCAGCAATATTGTGTATGCATGGCCTCAATAATTTTATGAACCTATGGATAGATATAAGTTCTTGTCCCTTTTTAGCTGTGATTTACCACCAAACCCCTTTTTTTAGAAGATGGCCATAAAAGCAGTGACTTTCTCCATGCTACTTGAGATCATGTATCGCGAAATGGTCCATCGGCCGATACTCTCTCAACTCACGACTACTTGTTTGCACTATAGTGGTGAGCCTCCACGACTATGGTTAGTAAAGGTTCTTCTGCTGAAATGCCTCTTCTATGTTTGTAATTTCCATTTCTGCATAGATTGCAAATAATATGAAAAAATAAAACCAGAACTATCAGTAACCCTGTGTACAGCAATGCTGACTGCTTCTATTTGATGTTGCGCTGACTGTTTTTGTCTTTTGCTCCCGTCGTTGATGACCGTCACAAGCTAGTCTCATTAATAATTGGTAATGAATGCAGCCATTTGGGAGCTGTCTGGATATTTAGTGCTTGCAAAGCAGCAGGTGAAGGATGTGACTAAGCATGGTGACCCATTTTACAATGTGTACCCCGCCCCAGAGTAGAGAATTGCACCTCTTGCTGCTAAAACCGGCTTACCTTGTTGTTTAGAGAGGGCGTTGGTAGCAGAAACCTTCTGCAAAGACAAGTCCTCAGATCCCTGCTCAGCCTGGGTATTATTCCCTTATAGGATGTGTCGGCACGTGCGGGACGATCGGCTCGTACTATGATCTGAACTGATGGAACAGTTACTGCTAGTAACAGTATGAATAATTGATGCACCTTCTGTGCTTGTTCTTTATTCTTACATCATGGTTTGTGCGCACTCTTGCAAGTCAAACGTTTAATACATTTTGGGTGGTCTCCATAGAAACTGGATGAAACGTTCTCGAAGTGTATTATTGAACGTGTTAAAATATACTGAAGAATAAACTGGCAGTAATGTAAATATTTGTAGTCCAATGTTAAATATGATATATATTTATACATTTTTTTTTATTGGTAAAAGACTTGTCCTCATACTCACGAGTGTATGACCGCTCTTGAGATGCTCAGAGTTGTAATAGACCACCCATAAACCGCTATGGGGCCATACTTTTATCTCTGTATGCCTCCGATTTTCATAGTTTTTTATTTCGTAGCATGTTCTATTAGACGGCATATTACGGAGCTGTTCTCCACTAGAAGCATTATGGAGCACCATACAGCGGCACATGGCGTGTCTATGGGTCTATAGTGCTAAATGCAGGGATTCTGTGTACCAGTTTATAGCATGATGCTGAACGCTTCACTTGGATTAATCCTATTGTAGGTCAGTGGAATATAAATGGCCATAGATACAACCAGAATTTTTTTAGGCCATGGCAACCAAACAAAACGTACAAATTTTGTTATCTTAAATTGAGACTTCATCGTATTTACAGCAATCTTTCATATGCCGCTGACCTGAGATGTTTTTTTTCGTTGTTTTTTTCCCTCCTTCTGCTTTTATTGTGGTTTTAGTATCCAGTTACAAACCTGTTTTATTTTCATGCAGTCCTGCAAACGTTTATACTGTCATCACAGTCAGTTGCATTCATCTAGGTTAGTTATGGAAGATAATTAAAACCCTTCCTGAAAGTCTCAGGCCCACTTCGTATCATGTGTCTTTACTACGTTTACTGTGTATGTAGGGAAAGCTCCCTACGTACACCATAAGCATATCCATAGGGCTCTATTAGCAATCGGAGGCCAAAATAAAGCCCTTTTGGCTTCTGTTGGACTGGTATACATTGGTACAATTTTTTTGTAGCCTTTCAAGGTGTATTGGTACAGTATATGGCTGTAAGGCATGATAGGACTGGGGGTGCGGTATACAGAGTGGGACCGCAAATCGTAATGCCCTGCCCGGAGGGCTCCAGCCCTAGTGAAGATCCTCATGTCACTGCCCATATATGGACAGTGACATCGTGGGCTTCCCCAGCACGAGTCCCTATATTGTGCAAAAGAGAGGAGGAGGCTGTATAGTGAGGAATCGCGCATATACAGTGGGATACATTGGGGCCTTCCATCAGAGGTTCACGTCGGGAGTCCTTCAGGTGTATAACTCCTACGGAAGGGGATGTGAAGGGGGGCCTCATGGAGACAATCTGCCACGTAACCTTGTCTTTTCAATATATGGAGAGTGATTTAGCAAATATTCAATTTGTTAGTCACTTGTGAGGGGAAAGCGAATGTGGTGATATATTATTCATACCATGATTGAAACTGGACACCCCACAATAGGCTGAGACCAGAGAAGGAATCCACTTTCAGAACTGCTTGCATCAGCTGTAACTAGAGAGTGATACAGTGTTCTTGTATGGAAGGCTGGATATTACAGAGCTGTATGTGCACCTCTTCTTCTCTTTCCAGGCTGTATATTTAATGCAAAAATCTACTGGAATATATGGTGTCTACATTTATTTAGTCTGGTTATAGCAAAAACTGAGCATTATTTTAGGACTGCACAGACCACAATATTGGTCAGTTCTTTTTAATATTTATACAGATCTCTTTGACGATACAGATGCACTTCAAATTAAAGGGGTTGTATAGTCCATTCTTGTAAGGGCTCAGTCAGACGAGCGTGATTCTCGTCTGTGTGCTGTGAGTTGAAACAACGCACTGTACACGGACCCATTGATTTCAACAGCGCTATAAACACATGCATGAGTTTTCTCGCAGCGAGTGTCCGTTTGTGTGAAACTCACTGCTTGTCCTATATTGGTGTGTTGTCGCCTAGTCGCCCGTTGAAGTCAATGGGTGCGTGAAAACAACGGACAGCACACGGGCGCATATCCGTGTGTTGTCTGTCTTTTGCACATCGATTACATTGAAAAAAAAAAAAAGCATAATAAATTCCATTGCCCAACATATGTGCCGATAGAATCAGACTTGTGGAAAGACTACAAATTATGGTGAACGGGTTGACTAAAGAGTAAAGAGCACATAGCTATGTTACTCTGTAAGCAATGATGGACAACTTCTGCAATTTGTTATGACTGTAAGATGGATGTCATTGGGCTTTTGGACAGGGGTTCTGTAATGGGTTGTTCTATTACAAAGTGTTAAAGGGCCTGAGGTGTTTTTGTTTTGTTTTTTGTTTTGTTTTTATTACCATCTCTAGAAAATCTAGAATTGTTGTAATTTATGTATACTTTTATATAGAAAGGATGTGGTGGAGATCTGTGATGATGGTGTGGAGGTGAAGGAAGAGTCGATGTAAAAAAAAGCTTAAAGTGTAGCTAAACGTTTGACAAATTTCTGACGTGTCATAGTGACATGTCAGAAGTTTGGATTGGTGGGCGTCCGAGCACTGAGACCCCCACCAATCGCTAGAACTAAGCAGCTGAAGTGCTCGTGTGAGCGCTCAGCCGCTTCGTGTCTGTTCGGCTTTTTCTGGAAATAAATGTATCGTGTACGGACTCAGTAGAAAGTCTATGAGCCCGTACTCCGATATATCGGCTTGCCGGAAAAAGCCGAACAGACGCGAAATGGCTGAGCTCTCACGCGAGCACTTCAGATGCTTCGTTCTAGCGATTTGGTGGGGGTCTCAGTGCTCGGACCCCCACCAATCCAAACTTCTGACATGTCAGAAGTTTGTCAAACATTTAGCTACAAATTGTATTTAGCAAATGTTTGGAACTGTTTAAATAACGCCTGAGAATTTTGGTAAAATTCTGTAGCCCACATAATTTATATATACTTAATCTATTCAATGTGTTTTGATCAAATGAAAATCCATTATGATTCATAATTTCCTTCTGTTCCACAGATACTGTTTGCCGGGATGGGTGATGAAGCGGAATAGATCAAGTGATAGAGGATTTACATATTCACAACCTACAAGAAAAATCAACTTTTTGTTTTTGGATTTTTGATTGACTGACTTTGGAGAAATCTCCTGATTTGCATGTATTTTGATTACCATGAGTCAGCCGCCTCAGCAGAAGGCTTCGAATAAAAGGACTGGAAAAAGAATAACTTTCTTTAGTGAATCGCAAGGCCATCCTGTGACTAGTAAAGAGCAACAATTGAAAGAGCAACAGTTATATGGGACTGTGTCACGGTTGCCCATCTCCCAGGCTTCTGAACTGACCAAGTCCGATACGTATACTGCTGCTTCTAACAATATGCTAAACACAGTCATGTATACTCAAGAGAGACCGGACGGCATGAGGATGAACCAGCAGGCAGTTCCAGGAAAGTGGAATGTAGGTGATAGGAATGAGGCCACGTGGGCAGCTCAGCAAGCCAATATGTGGCAGAGACCTGGTTACGCAATGACGATGGTGCCTTCATATTACAACCATCATGAGCCTATCAAGAGAAGCCAAGACAAAGGAGTAGGGGTGTCCCAGTTAGATATGTATGGCGATGCTCTACAACAAATGATGTCTCAAAAGACACAGTTGGAGCAGCATCAGCTAGCGCGGCAGCAGGCCCATTTAAACTCCATTTTGCAAGCTCAACAGCAGCAACAACAACAACAACAGCAACAGCATCAACAAAATCAGCATCTTGCTTTACAGTCTTTCCAAATGGCATTTGGACATCAGGGTCAGAAAACCTCTTTGCAAAATCTGTTTCATGTTTTTCCAGATGCTCAAGCAAATGCTGCTTATGCAGCTCAGCAGAAACAACAGACTGCTCTTCCCAAGATGCAACTGTTTGAGAATTTCTACCCATCACAGCAGCATCAACAGGCAACTTATAGCATGCAGCAAGGTGTTCCACTAAACCAGCATGCAGGTACCCAGCAAAAGATGCCTGTAATGAACCAGCCACAACGTGTTCCCATATCTGAGGAATATATGAAAGCTCTTGCAGAGCAGAGCCAGCAGTCTGTTCTGCCTATAGCTCAAATACCCTTGCCACGCAGGTCTCGAAGACTTTCCAAAGAAGGACCAGAACCTTTATCTCCCACTGTTGTCGGACAGTCAAATAACCCATACACACACCACCAGTACGAGCAGGGAGTGCAGCATCAGTTAGCAGCCGAAGAGAGGTACAAGCAGCTTGTATCGAGAGATGCACAAGAATGCCAGCATGGCAATCGCCATGATACAGACAATTCTTCACTACCTCAGAATGGTAGAACAAGAGAAGTCCAGGGAGCTGTACAAAACTCCATGGGGCCAATTCAGCCTGCTGGAGCAGGAGCTGTGACCGTGATCCAATCAACCCGGCGAAGGCGCCGCATATCACAGGAAGCCAATTTATTTACGTTAGCCCAAAAAGCAGCAGAAATGCCAAATCTTGAAAACACTAAGGTAAGAAGACTTCAGATGTAAGTCTATAAATAATAAGCTTTTAAGGCTATGGACACCTTTTGCACTGAAATTAGTTTATTGTTAATTTGCTGCCTAAATGCATAGTCTTCATTAAAAATGTCACATTATTTTGCTGCAGTATGTACATAGCTGTCAGGTCTGCTGATTCTGATGTAGATTTGACAACACACTGCTCTGGCTTCCTCTACTCTCTTCTTGGTCTTACAGATAGCCGCTTGGTGGGGGAGGAGGTTCATTGAGCGCAGATCACACTGGCTGTCTGTATCCGATTGAAGATAGGGTGGAATGCACAAATGGCAGTCTGCAGGGGGTGAATCATACCGGCTGTGTATGGGTATATAGATAGAGAACTCACTGTAGACTCTGCAGGGAGAGAAAGGGGGGGGGGGGTCACACTCCTCAGCATCAATGTCTGTAAGCACAAGGTATAAGTGATCCTTCATGGGCTGTAGAAGGGGATAGCAGTACCAGAATGAAACTGTGCTGATATGTAACAGCAATAGCTGAAGAGACCTAGTGAGGAGACCCCTGGCCAGCACTAATCCATATTGAATCAAGTAAAAAAAAAAAATACCCCAAAAGTTTACATCCATACATACATTTGTCTCCTGATATATCTAAATATGTCATTATAACTAAATACTGCAACTGTATTAAACTCTGGACTGCTGTGTTGCATTAAAGATGTTTCCTGAATATGAATGAGCTGTAATACCAGGCACAGCCCATAAATATGCGTGGCGCTGTTTCTGGGAAAAAAAGGCAGACCTAACCCTGGACTACCCCTTTTGTGTAAATTCTTTGTACAATAGAATAGACTACTCTCTTTTAATATGGAGAAAATAACACGGCAGTTCTACGTTGTTTAATGATTGTTGGGTTGGAGTAGACTGGCATAGAGTTGGAGTAGACTGTTGGGTTGGAGTAGACTGTGTTGGTGCGGGTGTATAGGTTAGTAGAAATTGCGGTGGATCTGCTGTGTGGAGACTTATCTGGGGTGGACGAAGGTAGCCTAAATGTCCAGAATTTATACTCTGCTCTGTTGGGTGTTATCTATAAATGTTAGCCTCCAATAGTAATATGTTATGCATATCTGTTAAGTCGGAGGAGCCATTTAATAATTAACTTTATTTGCATAGCACTAACATATTCCGCAGAGCTTTACAATCTGGGGAGAAGACCCTGGCCAGAAACGCCTTACATTCATATGGCCATATTTTCTGTGGCAATAGGCAGCAGTGAGTGGTGTAAAATGCTATGACTGACTAAATAGGTCAAAACTGTACCTTTTTTTTTTTTTTTTTTTTTTTGTCTGCCACACGGGTGTTGGATGTGACATAAGCAATAAGCAGCCTTGAAAAAAATGAGATTTAGGGAAAACCTAAAAGGACCTGTCCTATCTGCCTGATGTGTGTTTTAGTAAATACTTGTGTTCCCCCATGAAATAACTATTCTGGAGCATCTTCTCTCAGAATTCTGCACTGTGGCATTCCTCTGTTATTCCTCCTAGAAATGTATGTATAAATACGACAACTGGCTGTTACCATTTCCTTTGTCAAATAGGTGTCTCCACAAAGTCTAGCACTGATTGGACAGGTATTATCCAGTTATTTCTAGCAGGGAAAACAGGAACTGTACGGTGCTGAATTAAAAGAAGAGGTTACAGAATTTTTATAACTTGGAATACGAGTATTTACAAAAAACACAAGAGGTAACAGGTCTTCTGCAAAACTTTGATTGTTAATTTGTAGGAAGGTGCAACATTGTGGATAAATTTGTAGACTAATAATTGGAGCATTTCCAATTGATTTCTAGAAGACCAGTGTAATGACTGAGATATTGGTATAACCATTAAACAGAAAGATTAACCTGCTGAATTAATAAGGTATTGACTCAGAGCGCGTTAATAGATCCAGTAAGAGAGAGAAGAAATCATTAGGGTCAACCGTGAGGTTGGGATGGATCCAGGAGATATTATATAGGTGAAGACAGGGCATATATAGGATATAGACAGGAGAGGGTCCCATACTCTACAGGGTGGGCCATTTATATGGATACACCTAAATAAAATGGGAGTGGTCAGAAACTTGTAAATAACTCATGAAAGAATAAAGTAACGTTAAAACCAAGCACACCATTGTTTTTCTTGTGAAATTCTCGATAAGTTTGATGTGTCACATGACCTTCTTCCCATTGAACAAACTAAAGTTGGATACAAAATGGCCGACTTCAAAATGGCCGCCATGGTCAACACCCAGCTTGAAAAGTTTCCCCCCTCCCATATACTAATGTGCCACAAACAGGAAGTTAATATCACCAACCATTCCCATTTTATTTAGGTGTATCCATATAAATGGCCCACCCTGTACAATAGCTCATCAGAGCACTCCATCCTAATGTCCTTCCAACAATCCACTAATAGAAGCCATTGTCATTAGTTTAGTCCCATACATGCTACTCAAAAGACAGAACAAAGCTTCTTTTAATGTGGTAGTGGGGCCCCCTACCTACTGGGCCCCTGTACAGCTTCACAGGTTGCACAAATGGTATGTTCGCCACTGGGTGAAGATGGCAAGATTTGGCAGAGGACTGAGAATAATGCTGGGTCTACACATAAGTACCTGATGGAAGGGAGACTGGAGACGAGGTGCTGCCGGACACGTCAACCCTTATGTGCACCACAAAATGATGGTCTTCGCCCCATCCCTATGTACTTTCTTGGCTAATGCTGTTCAAAAATGTTAAGCACCGGTACGGTTTGTGAACACTGTCCTCATGGTGTTTACGACGCATTACCTTCCTCCTATTATTTTTATGGTTTGTGAAACCAAGTACTTAAAAGACATATAAAAAATATGGCTTGCTTGTTTTTTGTTTTTTTTGCACCTATATATGCTGGCCTTTGTTTGAGGTAAATATGTTACTGGGAAGTCCAGAGTACATGTGTTTCTGTTCAGGTAAAATGGCTGACACAGTCTCTTGTCCCAGGGTCACGCTAACCATAGTGGCAGTGTCCGAAAATATCTCCATTAAGCTGGTGAGGTTCAGCTCTGCTGCAGCATTGCTGTCGTTACATTGCTTGGTGTCTCAGAATGTGAGAATGAAACCAAATTTCTTGCTCTCTATAAATAGACGTAGAAATGAAACTCCAGGGTAGCGAGAAACACGTGAAAAGGATGCGTTCTCACATGTTTCTGGCTCCTCTCCAGAAAAATATTGTATCTGTCATTTTGTATTGGCATCTTAGCTGTGTATAGGGAGCCAGCGATATGTGACCCTGGAGATTATTAAAATTATATGATTCAAGTTTTCCTGGCATCTGCCTTTGCAAATTCTTCCTTTATTAGGAATATCTGAAAAGGAGATAGACGTTATTTAAATGTGCACTAGCCAAAGAAAAGGGCTTTATATTTTTTTCATAAAAATTTGTCAAAAATGGAAAATGTCCAATAGTTAAGTGCTATGGAGAGCTAGAGACTCGCTTCTCCCATCCCTAGAGCCGCCTGGATGGACCCAAGATCAGAACTTGGTGACTGAATTTTAACATCGTATAATAACAAGTATAAATGATACATGTGTTCTGTTATTTGAGCCCTATTTATAGCAAAGCGTAGAACCCCTCTATGTCTAGCACAAAGACCATTACACTTTACAGGTAGCGCACGCGGTAAAATGCACAAGAGGCGTACACAAGTTCTTTCCATCCGATGCAGAAGAGGTTTGGCTTGAGTAGGAAGTCTTTGCACTTTACTGCTTTATTAAACTTTTTCAATTGTCTTCGGAGCCTTTATTCTGTTCTTATCTGTCCTTGGTTATGTGCAGAAAATATTTTACAATTGATATGGAATGAAATCTTAACGCTAACTTGATTCTGTTTGGTATTTCAGGATAGTGAGACTTTAAGAGATAAGAATGAAACTTTGAAAAGCAATGCAGAAATTGCTGCTGCATCACCTCCTAAGAAATCCCGAGGGGAGGGAGACTTGAGACCCCTGGTTATGCCGGTATCGGTACCGGTGAAAATGGATACTAGTCGAGAAAAGGGAGATGATGAAAGTACTCCGAGGGTAATAACATCTGAAAGGCTGCCATCTGCATCAATGCCATCTGTGATTGTAACGCGGCACAGGGCTGGTCATACGGGTGTCTCAGAACCTACAGTACAGGTAGGCCCAAATGCTTTGAGGGTTTTTTTTTTTTTAACAGGAGATGGGTTGTTTCTATTACATAATCCTGGAGAGAAAATGTTCGTATCAAGAAATGTAATTAACCTTTTATATATCATTTTTTTTAAAATTATTATATTTAGTTGCTTTTATAGGACTGTCCTACTCCTCATCCCTGTAAATGTGTGATTAAATGGTTAATGTTTCTTGCAATTTGTAAGGAATTGAGTGGACCTGGAGGAGACCCATGGGAATACAGTGAGAACTTACAAGCCAGGCTTGTCACTGTGCCGCCTATTTTCTATATACACTACCGATCAAAAGTTTTAGAACACCTCATTTTTTCCAGTTTTTTTTTTTATATATTTACACAATTTAATGTCTTAAATGTACTTTGAAATGAAAGCATATAAGAAATAAACAAGTTAAGATGAACAAAAACAATGGATTAACTTTGTTGTAACAAATTTAAATCTAGATTTTTGACTCTTCAAAGTAGCCTCTAGCTGATGTAACCGCTTCACACAATCGAGGCGTTCTTTCTACAATTGCGTTCAGATATTTTCAGAAACTTCTTCCCAACATTGTTGCAGAAGTTCCTACAAATGTGCTTCACTTGTAAGTTGCTTTGCTTTCACCCTTTTGTCCAGTTCATCCCAAACCAGCTCAATGGGGTTGAAGTCTGGAGACTGTGTCGGCCATTCCACTCTTTGAAGCCTACCGGCTGCTTCTTGTCTTCTTGGGTTGTTCTGACATAACCCAGAAGTATGCTTTGGATCATTGTCTTGCTGTAATATGAACCCTGACCAAGTAGGCGTACACCAGAGGGTATTTCATGGCACATCAAAATGCTGTGGTAGCCCGATTTGTCCATTGTGCCAGTAACCCTGTGCAAGTTGCCAACTCTGATGGTTTGGGGCTCTTTTGCTGCATCTACTCTTCTTCCTCCTCCATGTTTGACATTTGGTGTCGCACTCTGAGGAAGCTTCCTTTTATGTACTCTCTGACGTACAAAAACCCTGTGTGATGTACCAAAGATGTCAAATTTAGATTCATCAGTCCAGAAGACCTTCTTCCACTCTTCAGTAGTCCATTGGAGGTGCTGCCTGGCCCAGGCAACTCCCTTTTTTTAATTATTTTTAATTTTGCAATCTTAGCAGTGGCTTTTTTACTGATACTCGACCTGTCAAACCTACAGATAGAAGTCTTCTCTTCACAGTTGAAATGGAAACTTGTTTATTTTTTGCTGCATTAAGCTGGGCTCTGTACACTTTCTAAGGGTTATAATTGTCTGTCTTCTTTTGTTAATTGCCTTTTTCTTGCCATTATGATAGCAATGTGCTCTGTCCTGAAGAGCAAAACTGTTCAAATCCTGCCCTACAGGGTGTTGTATTGCAGTCTGTTTCAAAACTGGTTATATAGAATCAGAGGGTTTGAAAGTAATCTGAATGTTGAGACACCTTTAGGAATAGTTTGCATCCAATTTCAAACCATAATTTGCTTTCTGTGGTGCAGAGCAGCCGTCCTTGATGTCTTCCCTGAAAAAAAGCATTTGGTTAATATCAGAAATTCAGACTATTTTTGCGTTTTGAGGTTAAAAAGTCCATATTTTTATGTTTTACTTTTGAACCTTTTGAACCAAACTTTTGACCAGTAGTGTACGAAGGGCTCATGTTCTTGGCCATGTTAGGGTTCTACGTTGTATGGATCTGTAATACGGCAACCATAGATTGCTGTAAGTTCATTCTGTACCTCCAAATGCCACCAATTTTATATGGATGCACACCATTTTGCTCTCACAGATTCATATGTGGCAGCCTCCATCATGCTTCATGACTGTGGGTCTGTAATATGGACCTGTAGAGTCTCTGCTGATGAGGGTCTATGCACAAAGAGGTTTTCCAACAGGGTTGACATGGGGTCTAAAGAAAGGCAGATGTCTTGTTGACTACCACTAGAGATGAGACCTATGGCTGATCTTGCCTGGCCCAATAAAGTCCTTGTGGATTACCTTTTGTATTGTGAAATTGAGTTATAACTGGTAAAACATTACTAGCAGCAAGGGGTTCTATTATGTTGTTGTTGAATTAAGAGGACTGTACAAAGAGTCCCGTATAAATATACAGTGTTAAACCCACTGTCCTGTGTCAATGCCTTGTCTAATGTTAATTTAATTTAATATATAGTAAGAATTTGTATTGGTCTGTATTTTTATTTATTTTTTGTCTAATTAAAGCCACGTTTAATATTCTAACACGATCTCTTTACCCCTCTGCAGAACTATGAGACCTCTTCGTTGTCAGAGACTGCTTCCCGGAAGCCCAAGCAACGACCAAGGCCTAAACCATTGTTTATCCCTCCAAAGTCTGGCACATTTGTTGTTCCAGTTTACACCAACATAACTCCTTATCAAAGCCACCTTCGCTCTCCTGTTCGAGTTCCTGAGCACCTTAGTGACAAAAACTTTGAATTGCCTCCTTATACGCCGCCTCCAATCCTCAGCCCTGTCCGTGAGGGCTCTGGGCTTTACTTCAATGCCATCATATCTGCAAACACACATTCAATGCCTCCACCAATTACCCCAAAAAGCAGCACGAGAACCCTACTCAGATCCAGTGAGTGTTTGATTCTTCTCTTTGTTGAGATACTTTAAACTGTTGAATGGTTGGGTCATAAGGGTCCTCTAATAGATGAAAATATAGGAGTTCATTTTTATGTTTGTTTTCCTGAATATGGAAGCTTTCTAGACTTACCATGGCTCAACGATACAGCATGTTGATCGGTGCCCAATTGCTCCATTTAAACGGAGCAGTGATCGGAATGTATGGGGACGAACGATCGTTAATCTGATCGTTCGTCCCAGTACATTTTGCATGTTGTCGGCATCACGTCCCGTTTACACAGGGAGATGTGCTGCTGACAACCAACCATTAATTTTATTTTTGTGTTGCATAAAAGATACAATCACCCAACAAACAAGTTTATCGACCGATCGTTGCCCTGTTTACACAAGGTCGTCTGATCATCGGCCCATGTAAAAGGGCCTTTAGACAAGATTTCCTTCACTAAAAGTCATGGAAATATGTAATTAAAAAATGTGTGCCGCTCTCTTCCATGGGCTGTGTCTGGTATTGCAGCTCCGTCTCATTCAAGTGAATGCTGCATTGAAAAGAAATATCAGACAACCCCATTGTTATTTCTTTAGTTAGTATTTTGGGATCAATATATTGAGCACCTGTGTTTATAATATCATTTTATTTAATTTTGCAGTTAGTGGGGAGGACATGCCGCCTTTACTTACAGCAGAAGCAACACCAGTTAGCCTTGAACCGTAAGTCTATGTGTACATATATATTTATCGATGAGTAAAAAATGCATATGAATAAATTGCTGCAGAGTATATAGTTTTGTTTTTCTTTCTATTGTAGATGGGTCATGTATAGTTTTATCTTAAATAGCGTGGTTTTTGTTTTAACTATGGGAGCCTATTAGTGACGTATGCCAATATAGTCGTATATGGTGCAGCCTCCCGTATGAGGTATGCGTCGGGGAAATCCTCTCTACGTATACCGAAGGAAGGTTCTAACACTATATGAACTGAGCCCTAGTGTGGAAAGGATGAGATCAGTGTTCAATCTAAACACACATTTCTTATTTTGCACTTAGATGCACAACACTTTTTAAAGGAAGATCCAACTTCACTGGCAATTTGAATAAATTTTTAATGTATTGGAAAAATGTTACTTTTAACTATCGTCTTATTGCAACAGCTAAGTGTTTCCATAGTAACAGACTACAAACAAGCTTTTTGTAGCCTGATCCCACTGTCCTATTGCCATTCAAATTCTTGGTAGGAATGTATGTTGGTAAGAATCATGGGACAGATGGAAAGGGGTATTTTAATATTCGCGTCTGCATTTTTGGTAGAGCATAGGAAGATTTAATCTTATAATCCATTAGTCCGTCTCGATGCCTTTGCATAGTGATCTTTTGTCTAATAGTTGAAGGACTTAACTTATTTTATCACATGAGTTCAGAGGATTTGCCCTAAAGTCCTTTTGGTTTTAAAGATGTCGAATTTTTTTAAGAATTGAACTTAAGAAAGGTATAGACACTTGTCATTCAGCATTCAATATACTATATTATGAGCAAGGTAAAAAGAAAACACGTATAGTATACATTAACATTGGTGAATATGTCCCACTGTGATGCATTTATGTATTTTACATGTCATCTGTGGCTATAATGACATATTCCAAGCTGTAGTTAAAAGATTTTACATGCTGGAACCAGGTGGAAACTATGTAGACATGTCTGATATTTTTTTTTTTTTAGCACAGCTGTTTAGATTGTCTAAGACCATGTGGAATTCAGAGCGGACAGTCCAAGGATATAACATTTCACAGACTTATTAAATGCACATGTTCTAGTATAGGGGGACAGGATTCCTTTTTCCATTGCCCAAAGGGCTTGACTCATGAAGACAACCTCTTCCTTTTTTTTTTTTTTTTACCATCTCCATGAAAAAGCGTTAAGTATGCATCGCACCACGTGTATTATTTTGATATATATATATCAATAATTCTGTAGGGCTTGTCACAAAGCTTTTTCGGACTTAAGCAACAAAGATATGTGATATAGAGTCGGGGTACGTATCCCAGCATAACTAGGTAGTTTTGACATTCAGGAGAATCCGGACGTAGTGGCAGCAACCCCTGTGTGAGCTGTCATGGGAGCCATCACTTAGTTGTGATAAAAACTTATGTAAGTGTAAGCTGAATAGAATTGATAAACCTCTTTATCGTAGAGGATTTTAGTTGGGGGCTTTTAATGATGGGTGAATTTTTTTATTTATTTTTTTCTATTTTTATTATTGGTGTTCTCATTTTTCCAAAAGATTTATTTACGTCTTGTTTTCCCTCTTGCTTTCAGACGTATTAACATTGGTCGACGTTTCCAGGCAGATATTCCTGATTTCAGAGACCGGAGTTTGGCATCTATTGACAAGTACAAAGCAGACTTGGTGTGGTGTCCATTGGAAGATTTAGAAAATAAGCAAAGTGAGCAAATACAAAATAAAATAATAATAAAAGGTGTTTTCCAGCCATAAGAAATTAATGGATTATTCTCAGGATAGGCCATCAATATTTGATCAGTGAAGGTCCGACTCCCGGCACGCCCAGCTGTTTTGAAGGGGCCACGACACTTATGCAAATACTGCTTTCCATTCATTGCTATCACTGCTCGTACTGTGAAACAGCGACACACTCACTTGTAGTGGTGGTTCACAGTATTACAGCCTTCTCCCATTCATTTACATGGGAGAAGGCTGTAATACTGTGAACTGCCGCTACAATTGTCTGTTTTTCTGAGCTTTTTCTAATGAAGACCACACGTGCCGATGTACCAGAACAGAGCGCCATCTGAATGGCCGCCGTGTAATACTATGTTTCAACACTGCCAAAATTATTATTACCCTACTGGGGAAAAGTCTGGTTAGCTGCGGCTTTCCCCAGAAAAATCAGTTGATCCCATTACTGGCAGCTCCCATGTGAAAGGGGTGGTGAGAAAACTACTTTTAAGTGAATGCTAAAAATTATATTTGGAAGTTGACCACTAAGCCTCTCCTACCTGCCAATGAGTACAAGCCCCTTAGAAAAAGAATGCACCATAAGAAACTCATTACTGGACCCTTTGTAGCTACTTTCTCTTAGGTCTATGACATGTCTGTTATTTCATGGTAAATTGGAGGGATTGGCAATTCCTGCGTGGTTGCTTTTTTTTCTGCTTTGAGAAGATTCATCTAGTGATGTGCTTGTGTAATTGACTTGTTTTTCAGTCTTCATTCCCATTTGTGCAGGGTCTGGGTTTGCTTGCTTTATTTCTTGGCAAAAAAAAAAAGTTTAAAAGAAACCCTCAGCAGATTCAATCTTAGGAATTAGGTCACTTCCAGATGCAGGAGAGCGGAATTTTTTCTCAACTTCTTGGAGCTGCGTTGTTTATGCACTGTGATAGTCTGTTAAGAAAATGGAGCAGGTTATCGTGCAGTCCCATAGAAAAGTGCAGATCCTATTAACTAAACACAGGTGATCAGTGCATGCACGTTTATGTGGTAGTTTGGATGACCGCTACCTCGCATATGGCTATAGCTACCGACCTAAATTAGTATCTATAAAACAGTCTATTGATCTGGTTAAAGTTACGTGAATGAACATAGTCCATTGGGACGCTAGTTACATTTTGGGGGTTTTGTTGTAAGGTGGCACTGGTTACCACTGACCTTGCCATTGTTTCCATTTTTCATCAGCAGTTGAAGAGTTGCTGACAGCAGCCTGTTCCAGCATCTTACCAGGTGGAGGAACCAATCAAGAGCTAGCACTTCATTATCTGCATGAGTCCAAGGGGAGCATTTTGGTAAGTCTATACATCATAATAATGGAAATGTAATATCCAGCTGTTTAATGAGTAGAGAACTATGAATTTGCTACAAAGACATATTAAACTAAGAAGGTATCATCAGTAATAATCGTAACCTTTCTTTTTTTATTGCTTAGATTGCTCACAATTAGTATTGAATTAATAATTTTACACTATATGTCCCTACATTTGTTACTAATAGGCCACTCTCACTAAGCTGCTATTGACGAAACCAAAAAGGCACAAAGACCATCATTTGGAAAGCTATCATTACTCTGGTAAGATCTCGATCTCTCCTGATCTCGATCAATCTCACTCAATCGACCACCATCTCTCGATCTCTATCTATCCCATAGGGCTACAAGCCTTTTTACTTTTGGGCAAATCAAGGCTTGTTTGTAAAAAAAATGTTAAACTGTTTCTTTTACTTTTTTGTTATACAGGGTCAGACAAGTGGTCTGTAAATGAGAAGAGACTTTTTAACAAGGGAATGGCCATCTACAAGAAAGACTTTCTGCTGGTTCAGAAATTGGTATGTAGCTTATTACAATATGTTACGTAATAGGGTTTTTTTTTCCTCTGGGCAGTTTGATCTCTAAAATGAATTATTATAAAGGGCATTGAATATATGATTAGGTCAGGCTGCCATATTTCCAACTTTAAGCCCTGAAGGAATACTAAATCTTTTGCAAACACGTTTGCTTTTCATTTTAATTGATGTTCAACACATTTACAATTCTTGTCCAATCTCTGCTAGAACACAGTAGCATGCAAAATATATTTGCGGCCTAAGGGACGCAGCCATTCCCAATAATCAGTGGGTATCATTGCTTGCCATAAAATAGAATTTGCTGCTATAGTAGACCTGTTCAGAACTGTGACGTATGGTAAAAAGCGCTGCACCCTAAGGCCTCGTTCACACTGAGTTTTTTGCAGGAGGAAAATTCTGTCTCAATTCCATTTGGGATTTTGAGGCAGATTTTGTCCTTCCTGCACGTCGTTTGCCGCGTTTTTCACCCGCGGCCATTGAGTGCTGCGGGCAAAAAAATCCCCGAAATACGCTATCCATGCCTCCTATTGATGTCAATGTGAGGTCAGAGGCGTAAACGCGTGAAGATAGGGCATGTCCCTTCTTTCTCCCGCGAGGTGGTTTTACAGCTCACGGGAGGAAACCGCCCCCGCCTCCCATTGGAATCAATGGGAGGCATTTTCGGCCGGTTTTTGACTAGTTTTGCGGAGCGGATTCCGCTCCAAAAAGCTTGTCAAAATACTCCTTGTGAACAGGGCCTAAGAATGAGACTTTTTACATTTTGGTGTAGTGGAGTTTGTGAAATGTGGATAAGTGATGGGTAACCCAGTGACATGTCGAATAATAGCTATGAAATATACAGAATCCGTGCATCTAGGAGGTTGAGATGCATCTTGTGACATAACTCAATGTGGAGATATTTAGTAATAATTCATAGTGAATTACATCATCTATGTAATACTTGTGAACTAACCCAAATCAATTGTGGGTCATTCCAGATTAAAACAAAAACTGTGGCTCAATGTGTCGAGTTTTACTATACTTACAAGAAGCAAGTGAAAATTGGACGCAATGGTATGTTAATATTTGGAGATGTTGAGGCTGCAGCAGATGAGAAAAACCCCAGAGAAGACTCGGAGATTGATATTAAGGTATGACTTTCGCTACATTGTATTTCCTGAACTCCCCTAATCAATGGGAATTGAGGCATAAATGTAAAAAGTATTGATGGTAGAAAATGTAATAATTTTAGTCTTTAAAAACGTCGCCACCTTCTATGCGAATTGCATAATTCATCCTCCCATTTTAAGTTCTGATGTGCGGACAGTAACTATGGAATGTGGGGCATTGTTGGGAAACTTAAATGGGGTTTTCTTGGTTCTGAAAATGTTTGGAGGTAATGGCTGCAAATGAGATAAGCAAAAAAAAAAAAGCAGTATTTGGCTTTTTTTTTTTTCCCGGCGACCGAGCACTGACACTCCTGCTGATTGTTTACATGCAGGTGGCATGTGACCGCTGCAGCCAGTCAGGAGGCTCAGCGGTCTGGTGTTATATTTCTGATATTGTTCCAGAAATACGATTTCATCACTGCTGAGCCCACTGATTAAAGGGGTTGTCTGATTTGGACAATTCATTTTTGTAAGACGGATTAACCACCTATAGCCGATCATGGGGTGTTCGGACCTCCAGCCATCAGTTGTATTCCCCGGGGGAACCCAGAAAAGTGTTACATCTCCTTGCTGCACCACCAGTGTAAAAAAGCATTACACAGTTACCATTTAAATCATTGTGCTGTCTTTGTAATGCGCTGACATGCCTGGCCCTCCAGAGCGAAATACACTCTCTGCTTTAGCTAATAGATGGTGTTCCCCGTCGGCACCCTCATCTACTTACACCCTAATAGGGTATTTGAAATTTTTTTTTTCTAAACTAGCCAAACACTTTAAGACACCCTACCAGTAATGGCCTTTTACCTTGGCATTGGAGAATTTACTGCTTCTCTTAACCTTTTTCTTTACTGAATAGTGTAGGGGAACGTGATGTCCTAAGACTTTGCCTCCACCCGAATATTCAGACTGCAAAAGTTTTTTGAATACTGTCCAGCTGGATGGACTCCAGGTTCTTGTATGCCAAGTCCTGTCCACTGTTGGCGCTTACGTAGAGGAGGGAGTGTCTGCCAGATTATCAGTGTGCTTTGAAGGGCAGAAGCTCCTATTACATATCTGCTCTATTTGTCATGTTGCTCTTAAGTTAATGCCAGGCTGGTGTTAATAGCGGGAAGTCCTGTAATGGCTGAGAAGTCTTTAGAAACGAGATGCCAATATCAAACTGTCATCACTAACCTATGTAAAGGTAGTATAGTGTTAGATCTTGTGATTATCATAACTTTCTCAGTACCGTTATTGTGATGGCAAAGTAATAAATTGCAGACCAGGAAAGCCGAGTCCATGAAATAAATTATGTAGATAAAAAATAGGAAGTTCTGCCAGTCTATAAAATTGTAGCTTCCTTATCGTCCTCAGGCAGTACTATCTCCCAGTGTGCTGCCTTCGAATTCAAGGAAAACAAACTTTCGGCGAGTAAAATTTTGTTCTTCCGTTTTGAGCAGAAAAGTAATTGCCAATGTTCGTTTGATGAGCGTGGGTGGGTGATAAGGAGTAAGGAGTCTGAGTTCGCTGCGGACGTGGACAGATAAGTCTGCGTTTACAAGTAGCCGATTGGCTGCATGTAACTCAGTTGTTGATTGGTGCTTTAAATGGTTTTTCAATTTCTTGCCCTCAGACAACTGCAACTGTAGTTCCCATGCATGTTACATGTAGACCGTTTAATTTATTGGGGGACAGGTTATTATTTATTATTATTATTATTATTATTTATTTATTTATTTTTAATAAAGATGTGTATTCGTGTGATTGGTGCAACTTTCCAAATACTTTTTATTAAAAATGTTTACTTTTTGAGATACAGCTGCTTTGTATCCTGTATACAGAGCAGCTGTATCTAGCGCTAAAACCTGTATCAGTCAGTTCCGCGCACATTCATAAGGTTATGTTCCCTGATCACTGGGGCCCACGTAAATGTAATTCATAGTCATATGTATCGCAATCTCCACGCTTCTTAAGCCATGGTTCTACTTCTTGTTAATGTGATGCTATACGATACGTGTATATATACGTATAACCTATATATGTTATATAATACTATACTTTCTCACAAAGACCTAAATTGCAAACTAACCACTTTCCTTTTTTTTTTTTTTATATAAAAGAGTTCTCAGCGACTTGGACCAGGCATTCCTCCTCAAAACACAGAAACCAATGACGCAGAGATGGAGAATAATGTGCAAACTGCAATAGAAGAGGAGGGTGAAAATAGGAAGGTGTCTTCCCAAACGAAAGTTACACAAACTTTACAAGCCAGTGAAATAGTAAGGACTCTCAAAACTTACTTAATGAAACATGACTTTAAAGGTGGTATTCTGACCAGACATTTATGATGTATCCTATGGGTACACCTTAAAGGTCTGACAGTTGGGGGTCGCAAAAGTTTTAGGAGAACGTTAATCCCACGACTCCACTCCGAAATCTAAAGTGGTCGGTGGTGGCTGAAAAAGGATTAAGGAGAGAGCGCAGGCGGTGATCCGCTTCTCTTTCTTTCCCAAGGCTGCCTTACTTTGCTATGATTTGCAGAGTGGTGCAGCGGTCTATTGATGTAGCCATAACTACATAATGTTACATCATTGGATTAGTAGCTGCTTAAGGGCCTATCGTGTTCTCTACAACGATTGCCAACTGAATGGTGACATGGCTAGTATAACATCATCGTACAAAATGTATGCGCCAATAAAAGCATGATCATCCTTCAAGCAAAATTAACTGATTACCACCTGGCATGTTGGGAAATCTGGCTAGTGGAAGGTAATGAGGAGCTATCTTCTGGTTTTGATCAGCTTGGCTTACAATTTTTTTTTTTTTTTTTTTTTACCATTTTTATATTGTAAAACTAAGCATAAGCGATGCCCCAAAAGCATGTTAAAGTCTGTTTTTTTTTTTAAAATAATGTATATACATTCACATATTCTTCTAAAGAAAATTCAAAGCAAAAAAAACTCCTTCCCCTTTTAAAATAAATAAATTGGATCACAAAAAGTATATAGTTGCATCGCTAGGGTTATTGAGAAGGTGAAATAAAAAATACTATGAAATGACACTTTAAGCACATGCTGGTTAAATGGATATTTTAGTTTCATATTCTAATAGTCCCCTAACAGCAGCCTATGTCATAGTGACACAGTGTAATGTATTGGTATACAGTAGTATGCTGATAGATTTAAAAAAAATTCAGTTGTAAATTAATTATCCCTTCATGAAATTACATTTTAAAAAAGTAACAAAAAAAATAAAGGTCCAAAAAATGTTATTTAGAATAAAATAACATTTTATTGCTCATACTTTACATAAAACAAAAAACCTACACTTATTGGGTATCTACGTGACTGTAATAACCTGAAGAGTTAATTTAACAGGTTATTTAGTGTGACCAAGATAAAAAAGAAACACACAAAATAAAACAAGTGAAAATTGTTTTTGTTTTTTTTCTATTCACGCCGCAAAAATAAACTATTTACTATTGCGATTTACTTTTTTTTTTCTACCCCCAAACCATGCAAAAAAAATAATTTTTCCCGCATAAAGCAAGGCGCCATAGCCATGTCCATGAAAAAATAAAAAGTTATGACAGCCGAAAAGCAGAGAGGTAAAAAATTTAGCTGGACATGAAGGTCTTTTCCAGCTTGGTCATTAAGGGGTTAAATAGGGTCTCATGAGGACAATACCTGTCGACATGCATATTTGGGACCCCCTTCTATAAGCCAAAATGGTAAGCCGTGCTGCATTTATTTGTTTATTTTATTATTGTTTATTTTCCCTCAGTCAAATGACACACTGATCTTAAGAAATCAAGACCCGGACATGTCATTAACAGTAAAGATCCCCAAACCGAGGGGGCGAAGACCACGGGCGAGTATTCCTGTAGATGATGCCAAAAAAGTTGAGACTGCAAACAAGGCTCCAGTACAAGAGGGCACATTCCCATGTAAAAAATGCGGCAGGTGGGTAGTAAGAGATAAGTTGCACTGCATGTTTCTAAAGTAAACCAAACTTTCCCCATTCTGGACAATCCTTTTCCATATGCCTTAGGCTATGTTCACACGGCATATTCACAGGCTGAAAAATACGAGGCTGATTTTGAGAAAACAGTCTAAAAAATGAACGAGTAAAATACCTGGAATTCAGAGACTGGTTTTCAATTTCGCAAGCGTATTTCTAGTTTTATTTTGGGAGCGGTTTTTGAAGTGTCAATCTGAAATATCAGCTTGTAAAACACGTCAAGAAATGACAGGTCTCTACATTTTTAAAATAGTGTATTTTTACGAGTTTTAGATTCCGCAGCGTAAAAATATGCCTCGTAAAAACTACACAGCGTATTTCCCATTGAAATCAATGTGAAGGTGTTTGCAGGAGTATTTCAAGTGTATTGTCGGGTAAAACTATTATTTTACATTCTGAGATGTGCCTGAAAATATCCTGTGTCATAAGGATGCCATATAGGGGGCTCCCCTGCACAGGACTTCTTTCTATGAGTCAGAACAGCTCCGATTATGACTGTCAGGGACCAGGCTCTTCGGTCCCCAATTATGTCACCTTCTCACATGCCTAAAAAAACAACAAAAAAATAGAATTGGAAAACCCCAAGCTTCTGAGATGTACTGAGTTTAGTTCGGAAGACATGCTAAACTGTGTAATAAATTGAGCTCCCAGTAGGTCCAAAGCACTACCAGCTCCAGATTATCAGGGGTTCCCGTGTCATCAGTTTGGAATCTTATCTCTTTCCAAGGCTCCAACCGTGTTTGATATCTCAATACTTTTTTTTCCTTCAGGGTCTTCTATAAAGTAAAAAGCCGCAGTGCCCACATGAAGAGCCATGCGGAACAGGAAAAGAAAGCAGCAGCCCAGAGGCAGAGTGAGGCAGCAGCTGCAGCCGCTGCCAGAGCGGCTTTAAATGCGCAGTCCCGACAGCTGGAGACCAGTGACAGTGGGAGCAGCAGTGACAGCATCACTAGTAGCAGCAGTGAGAGCTGTGACAGTTCAGATGATGGTGAGATATAACTGGAGCACTCCGCTGGCGCAGTGAGGCTGGAACCTCACTTCATTACCTTCACCTCCTTCCTTCACTTTTTTTTTTGTAATTAAATGTTTGCAATTTTTGCAAGGATCAAATTGAACAGTGTAAAGTGGACTCGGGACTTTTTATCTTCGTAAATTAAGTATTTATTTGGTAAACAATCTACAGTGTATCATATGTTTTGGAAAGTAAACACATTTTCTATCCTACCCTTGTGCCTGTAAAGACAAGTTACATAAAGAGAAAAAAAATCTGCAAGCCAACACTTGTCGTCTTTCCTTTGAAAGCTGCAAAAAGGAGGCTTCCTGAAGAAACAGATCTGTTGTGGACCTTGCTTGGTGTTATGTCACTGCGGAAAGTGCATTTTATTCAGTTTTTTTTATTTAGTAGCATTCACTGTATTGCATTGTGGGATTTTGCACAAACCCATATATGCGCTATTACAAAGGTTTGGCGTTTTTGTTGACTGATCATCCGTACAGAAATTTGTTTATCCCTGCCATAAAGCAAAAGGGCTACTCGGACGACAGCATTGTTGTTTGCCATACAAGTAGCTATCAGACTCTTGCTGCAGTGTACCACCCCCAAATGTCTTATGGGGGATACAACCTCATGAATTGTCCTTCATCAGTTGCATCTGGGTCTGCCAGTGTTGCTGGAGTGACAGTGCCATTAGGGCTAGCTCTATGTAATCAAGTGTGCCTTGTAGCCCTCTGCCTAAGGAGCACAAATTATCTGCATGCAATAGAGGCAGCCAATTTATGGGCTAAATCTATGATAATAGAGCCCGTTCATTAAACTACCACATGGGGGGAGGCTACCAAACAGTCGCCAATTGAAACCGCTCCTAGCTTCGACGGCCCATTAAACTGAGGAGCGCTCGATTTTCCTTTTATATGTCTATGTTTGAGAAGCTAAGGACATCCCAACATAAACAGAATGGCTTCCAGGGCAGCTGTCGCGTACTATGTGGGTATGGAGCCATTTTCTTAAGAAATTGCATTATGGTTCATTTCGACACTGCACGATCTGCACCAACTTGTGGACACTAAAAATGGGAATGAATGAAAACTAAAAACAAAAAGACTTGGCTTCTGCAAGTAACTGCATCCCTCCCACACCTCGAACCTCGCCAATTCCCTGTCCATGCATGCGTAATTCTGCCCAGTCTAGTATCGCTGTGAAGAGGATTCAGCACCAAAACAGCGCTGCAGCCCCTATATTCTTAGGAGTGAAGGCATACAGGGGTTTTTTTTTTCTAACTTTTATAGTAGTGTAAAAGCAAATAGTGCCCCACATAGTAATAGTGCCACCTTTGTGACCTGTGCAGTATTGGTGCCCCCGCACATCAGACTGTATAGGAAGCCACCCTTCTGACAAGGAGAATGGTAACACAATGTTGTCCATTTATCTCTATATTTCGAGGAGGGATAACAGAATTGTGGTGTTCTTTCCCTTGAAGAAAAGATGCAGAAATGTTAGGAGAGCTGACGTGTCCCCTTTATATAACCGTTATGGGAAGGGTTTCTCTTCCATAACCACCATTCATATTTCTGGGCCATGGTCCCTTCTATGGTTTGTCTTTACAAAGTTTACATGATGCGTGCTCTTCAATACAGGAAGAAAATGTTGTAATATTAAGAGATGCACTTTTGTCTCAGAATGTGTGAAACAATTTACTTTCCAGCACAACCTCACATAAGAGTCCTATATTTTATAGCAATTTATGAAAAGAAGTCTATAGCTCTACAATGGGAATAAATAAGAATGTATATACACTATATGTAAAAACACCTATATCTACTTTGTATGTAAAATAATCTTTATACGCTTCAGAGACAATCTGTATGTGTTCATACTGTTGAACAGAGTGATTGACCCCCGATTTATAATATTGACTGCCTATTTTTTTAATTTGTGGTTTTCGATTTATAAATGCATGAACTTAAAATTTGGTATTAATGTTGGCCTATGAAATGCAGTATTGTAATAATTCGACATGGTATATGTATATATCAGGGAAGTTTCATGTTACCAGTTTCCACTGTCTGCTTTTGGAAGACTATATATATATATATACTGGTTGCCATATGCAATTTTTTTTTCCAGGGAAAACTGGTAATGTATTGGAAATGGTTTTTGGAATTTTTTTTTTATTTTTTTTAATCATTTGGCAACATCTTTGTGGCTTCCAGGTCCAGCCAACATAGACCGTTTTGATGAGGCCCAGTATAACACACACACTTGCCTTGTTTCCATGGCAACCAATCACACTTTCACTTTTCCAAAAAAGTTTACAAAATGAAAGCAGAGTTCTGATTGGTTGCTATGAGCAACAAAGCCAGTTTTTGTTAGTTTTAACAAATGCTGCCCAATATGCTTAGTGTATAACAGGCAAGATATTGAGTGCTAAGTACAGTAATGTAAAATCCCTTTACAATTCTGTTTCTAAATTTTAGAATCGCAATCATGAAAGCAATTTCTCCATAAAATAAAATGCTGTTAAATGAGAAGTCCGTTCTTACACTGTATTCATAATTTTTCAAGAAAAGCTGGGTGACAACTCTCAATAGGGGTTGTCACCCAGCTATGTCATATTAGTGAATTGCAATGATCATACCCAGTGTTCCTGTACTGTTACGTAATAGGCAGATCTGCCAGTTAGGACTCCAGGAAATCGGAGTGAAAACTTAGAGACTCTGTCCCTAGTTTAGTAATGCCCTTTCTCCTAGATAATCTGATAGGCGCTGTCACACTGATAATACTAGTGAAAAGTGTGTCCCAAAATGTTTTTTAGAAGTTATGAGCTTGTTTCTAAATATGCAAATGAGGCTATGCTAGCCAAGTGGGCGGTAACTGCAGCGATTCTCCTGAGGTAGAGCTACCTCACAGCCACTGACACTGTCCTATCAGCATGAAGCTGCTTCACACAGTGTGAGAGACTGAGGCAGGCGGGAAGGGGGATCACTTAAAATAGTCATATCTCCGGCTGTGGATCACCTAGAACAGGATCGCAGTTCTAGCTGTGAAACAGCTAGAGGTATCACCAATTGGAGGAGAACTGGATGATGCTGATTGGACAGCGTTATACAGAAAACATTACACTGCCCAGTGTGAAAAGAGTCACCTCCTATTTGGCTATTAGAGAAAAATTCGCATATTTAGAAAAATGCTCATAGCTTTGCAAATAATAAACATTTTTGAAAAAAATTACTAGTTTTCAGCATCATAGCGCCTATTGATTAGTTAGGAGATAGGGAATTAATAAACTGGCGACAGAGCCTCTTAATGGAAGTTTTATTGGTCACCACCCAGCTTTCCCAGAAATATTTTGTTGTATTTGGAGGGAAATGTTAATTACACTAATTTTCCTTACAAAACTTATTATAACTAAAACATGAATAATTTCTTGTTATTCTTTACATAGAAGTATTTGCCTTCCAGTAAAGGGAAGCTGAAATCTCCAAAAATTATAACCTCATGACTCTGAAATACCGGATACAATAGCAGAGAATGCTGCACTTTTTTCCAGTAAAAGCACAGACCTCCCGGCAGAGGGTTTCGTCGTCCACTGGTGATGTCTGGTACAACTGCACCGGTGCTTCCGATGAACGGAAAGCCGAATGCAGGTGTGAACCCAGCCTTTGTGTTGTTTACCAGTTAATGCAGTAAATATGGTTTCTGGAAATGTCCCCAAGGAAGCCCAACAGGCCAAGTCTTTAGGATTTGCCATAGAAAAAAAAACACATTGGGGTTCTTGTATGATTCTATAACCAAAAATGGTGCAACTGCCTCAGAAAGTATGGCTCTTTCCACATGCGTTATTTTATCATGTATTGCTCTATTTTCACCAGAAATACAATGGCTCCAAGGTTTCTATTAAAAAAAAAATATATATATATATATATATATAATATACAATGGCGTTTACATAAAATATAACTCCAGTATAAAGCTGAAATCAATATTCTAGAAAATAAAACTTACAAATGACCCTACTGATTCATGAACCCCACTATGACTGTGCTATATAGCTGATCCCATATGGTTCACCATAAAGATTTTGTCTGGTCTCTCTTTTACTGGATATAAAGCAAGGGCTAATCAGTGACTTGTGCCGCATGGTACTGCAACCAATAGAAGAGCATGCCATCACAAAGTTAATTTGGATTAATGAATTTGTGATATAACATGCTACACGTTTAGAGGTTCTCCGCTTTGGACAATCCTTTTTGTTACAGGGGTCTCCTGAAAAATAAGCCGATTGTATTCTGTGGGGGAACTCGCCAGTAAGCGTTAATGTCCCCTGTGGCGATGCAAGGAAATTGAAACATTACACTGTCTCCAGTGAAATCAATGGACTTTCTATAAAATGCACTGACGCGTTTGGTCCCCAAGAGCAAGAGACTTAGGGTATGTTCACACGGCCTATTTTCGGGCCGTAAACGCCCGAAAAACTGCCAAAAAATTGGAGGCGTTCTGTTCTGACGGAGTGTTTTTTGTGGCGTTTTTTTACGCGTAAAAAAACAGCCGCGAAAAAGTGCAGGACACATCTTGGGACGTTTTTGGAGCCGGTTTCCATAGACTATTGAAAAAAGCTCCAAAAACGGCCATAAAAACGACTCTAATAATGCTGCGAAAATCGCGAGTGGCACAAAAAACGTCTGAAAATCAGGAGCAGTTTTCTCTTGAAAACAGCTCTGTAGTTTGAGAAGTTTTTGACTCTGCGTGTGAACATACCCTAAAACTAAACACTTTTGAAACTTGTGCTTCATCCCATGTGATCAATAATCAATTCCGCTTTCCCAGGCCGTAATAACATGGCAGCATGATAATGTCATAACATAGTGACAGGACATCCCAACAGTTCTTATACCTAATGTCCTATATGGGTTGCACCCTATAGATGGTAATAGGAAATGTCTCTAATGGGGTGGGATTAACCTGAATCAATTAATATGTAAATTGCATTTTGGGACTCAAACAAATTTGCCAGGTTTTGCAAAACACAAATCTGCACCGAACCTCGTGATCGCACATCTAAGGATCATAAGAAAAGTAAAGGCTAAAAGGGAACTAAACACATTTAAATTGCTGCAGATTTCCATTGTCACATACTTCTCTGCTGGAAGAAAGATGTGTTTATTTGGGTGGATTCACAAGTTGCGTCGTCTTCTGGCACAAATTTTTTTCAGTGAATCTGTCACAAAATCTGTATGTTTTGCATGCGGATTTCATTGCGGAGTTGCCAAGGACTGCTTCAGATTTTACACTTTGCAATGCAAAGGGTGACATCCGCAGCAGTCCACGGCAAATTCGCAACAAAGTCTGCATAAAAAAAAAAGTGAATTTTGCGGCGTATTCTCCGTTTTTGGAGCTGTTTTTCTATAGTGTCAATGAAAAATTGCTCCATAAACGTCCCAAGAAGTGATATGCACTTTTTACGGGGCGTCTTTTTACGCGCCGTTACTTGAAAATGAGGCATAAAAGAAAATAACGCCCCGTCGGAACAGAACGCCATTATTCTCATTCAAATCAATGGGCAGATGTTTGGAGGCATACTGCTTCAGACTTTTAGCCGTTTACGGCCCGAAAAACGGACGAAAATAAGCCGTGTGAACATACCATTAGGGTGTGTTCACACGCTGTGTTTTCACATGTTTTTCGTGGCGTAAACTCCTTGAAAAACGCCTGAAAAAACTGAACTTAAACTCAATGGGAAAATCTGCATTTTGTTCAGACAGGGCGTTTTGGGCAAAAACGGCGCGTGAAAAAACTCCCCGTAAAAAAGTGCGTGTCACTTCTTGAGCCGTTTTTGGAGCAGTTTTTCATTGGGTCAATAGAAAAACCGCTCCAAAAAGCGCATCAAAAAACGTTTGCTTTAAAAATGGGTGAAAATCAGAGGCTGCTTTCCCTTGAAAACAGCTCTGTATTTTACAGCTGTTTTTTACTTTAGCGCGTCAACATAGCCTTACAATTGTAAGAGAAGATTAATTGTGAAGGCAGAACGTTTATACATAAAAAGGGGGGTCCCTGCGATGATTTCAGGACCCCTGCTGCCAATGCTAACCTTGGTTGGGTCTTTTTGGCAGCTGATGTCAGTCATGTGAGGTGGTAATCACTTGGCTCCAGTGCGTCTGTCGGCAACAGGTTAATCGACTAATGTAAACTATCCGTTATTTGTGTACAGCCTACAAAATGGTCCAGAGGGAAATATTCCATTATAAATAAGCTGTATCCATGTAACAGATTGTTTTTCTGTTGATCTATGAACATAAAGAGCATGAGAAAATATGTTGATGTCTTTGATATCCCATATGTCCCCAAAAACACGTTGTGTAAATCAAAACCTGATCTGTATTTTGTGTGTGTATTGGAGATTACAACCCTGTATACTCTGTGCTACTTGAATACAATATATTTGTTATATTAATTATTTTTTTATGGCTACTATATAAAAAAAAAATATCTGTAATTATCACCTCAAATGGAGCATTTTGTCTTTTTTGTAGAGTAACCAAATCGGATGTATTCTGCAGTCGTGTAACTACGGTTACATATTCTGTACAGATTTACTATAATTAAAGATCTTTTCATATAAGGCAACCCTATTTCTATGGACACCGTGTTCCTCATAGATAAACTCCATGTCCCACATTATACAATAAACACGATGTTCGCAGATGATGAGTTTTTAATTCATCTATGGGCGGTGCAGACGACCACTCCAACATTTACAGTCTTAATAAATATTCGATTGCTGGGGCACCCACTGAGGACTACGGAGCCCTGTAAGGCCATGTTTAGACGCTTAACAAAATACGGCTGAAAATACGGAGCTGTTTTCAAGGGAAAACAGCTCCTGATTTTCAGCCGTTTTTTTAAGAAACTTGCTTTTTTTACGGCTGTTTTTGGAGCTGTTTTTCTATTGTCGGTGAAAAACGGCTCAAGAAGTGACAAGTACTTTTTTTACGGGCGTCTTTTTACGCGCCATTATTTTTTTTAATCAATGGGCAGATGTTTGTAGGCATTCTGCTTCCAATTTTTCAGCCGTTTTTCTGGACGTAAACGGCTGAAAATAGCCAGTGTGAACATATCCTGATAAGTGCCCCCTTCTGAGCATATCCATGGTGAGGAGGAGTTTGTATAGAGTGGTGTTTGAGAACATATGCTGCTGCTCCATACAAATTATGGGATTTACAAAAACAGCCGAGTGAGAGGGCTTGGCTGTTTCCGTGACTCCTACAGAAGTCAATGGAGCTACAGTGGGCGTGCTCAACTACCACTCTACAAGAAGCTCCTCAATGCAGTTATAAGAGGAGGAATAGACTCGACACCTGTACGAGTACCTTACAAAATTGTATTATTTTAATGAATAATTAGTGGGATTTTTTTTTACACTTCTAAAAGGAAAAAAAAAAAAAAAGCTGACATTTTAGAACATTAACATTATAAGAATATCAGAGGAAACTTGGGAACTATTTAACACTTTATTTTTCACACACGTTCTCATTTTTTGTACAACAATTTTAAGAAAAGATTGATCATTTAAGCATTGAACATTATACAACCGTGTAAAAAATAAAAAACTCAGAAGGTACATTGGTTTAAGGATGATGCATTAAATGCTCAAATTTCTTTGAGACACTTTTTCCACCCCAGTAACACCACAAAAATATCAGCTCAGAAATAGTACGATTTATAAATACCACGCGGATCTTGGCAAACACCAGAGTTAATGAGAGTGGTCTTAAAGGAACACACACATACAGCTTGTCGGCTGCAGAGGCCATATATTACTTTTTGTAGAGAAAATCCTGTTCACATCGTGTGGTGTAAAACCATTTTTAGGGCAATGCTTTGGAATAAAAAATTAAATCAGTATGCCCTAATTTTCTTCCGTTGAGTTAAATGGGGGAAAATAACCCCATATAAAAATTGTGATTGTGGTCCTTCCACATAAGTAGTAAAAAAAAAAGAAACATGTATTTAAAGGGGTAGTCCCCTCTTAAACATTAATGACATATAAATAGGATGTGCACTGTGTGAACACAGCCTTAATGTTTATTCGGAATCACTGACCTATTATGTCTTGGGGATGTTAAATTATTTCATGTGGCTGAGCTGAACATTGATTTATTCTGCAATGTGTCTTGGACAAGGATCACACGCACAGCTTTGATGCAGTTTTTTTTTTTAGCCAGCCATAAGTGGATCCAAAAGGAAGGAAAGATATAAAGGAAACACACTTGCATCTTTCTTTTGTGTCTACTTCTGAGTTTGGCTTAAAAAAACACAAAAAAACCTGCATCAAAATTGTGTGTATGATCCTGGACTTAAAGGAATATTTCACCCACATTTATCACCTATCCACTGGTGTCCAACACTGCTGATACCCCCGCCAATCGCGCAACCGGCAGGAAGGAGGAGTTTCAACAGAGCACGCACGTTGCCACTCTATTCAAACTCTGAGGCTATGTTCACACGCTTAACAATATACGGCTGAATATACGGAGCTATTTACAAGGGAAAGCAGCACCTGATTTTCAGCTATTTTTTGGAGCTGTTTTTCTATTGTCAATGAAAACTGCTCCAAAAACGGCTCAAGTGACATGCACGTCTTTTTACGGGGCGTTTTTCTACGCCCCGTTATTTGAAAATGAGGCGTAAAATAGCGCCCCGTCGAAACAGAATTTCGTATTTCCCATTGAAATCAATGGGCAGATGTTTGTAGGTGTTGTGCTTCTGATTTTTCAGCTGTTTTTCTGAACGTTTAGGCTGGGTTCACACGACCACATTAACGTCCGTAATAGACGGACGTATTTCGGCCGGAAGTCCCGGACCGAACTCACTGCAGGGAGCCGGGCTCCTAGCATCATAGTTATGTACGATGCTGAGTCCCTGCCTCTCTGCAGGACAACTGTCCCGTACTGTAATCATGTTTTCAGTACGGGACAGTAGTTCCACGGAGAGGCAGGGACTCCTAGCGTCGTGCATAACTATGATGCTAGGAGCCCGGCTCCCTGCAGTGTGTTCGGTCCGGGACTTCCGGCCGAAATACGTCCGTCTATTACGGACGTTAATGTGGTCGTGTGAACCCAGCCTTACGGCCCGAAAAACGGCTGAAAATAGCCTGTGTGAACATACCCTGAGAGTGACGGAAAGTCTTTGAAGTGGCTCTTCACTTTGGGTAATAATTAATCATTTTGTAAATACATTGTATTACTTTTATTATGCTGATCCGGAGTTATGATACATTTTTGTCCACAGATGCATTCAAAATACTGCAGGCTTCAGCGCTCTCGCTGGTGATGTGCATTCTGGGAGGTGTACTCTTTCCACCAGGTGCTGTACAATAATTTGGTGCAGAAAAAAAAAACCTAACCCTCCCAGAATGCACTGCAGGAATTTAACGAAGTTGTTAGGGCAATGTCTTGACAATACGACTGTTATTGGAGATCACGTTGAGCGCTGCAGAACATGTTGGCGCTATATAAAGATTTTTATTATTAATCGCAACCAGCATAATCCTGAATGCAGCTTTGTACATAATGTAATTCAAGCTGTACATTAGGACCAGATAAAGCATTTACAACAGTCAGGCCCTCTTCACATCACGTTTTTGCCCTGCGTTTAGCGTGTATGTTGGGAAAGCTCCCGACGTACATGTTAAACGCGTCCATAGGGCTCCATTGTGCGATGAAGGCCAAAAGGGTGTCCTTTTGGCCTCTCTGACCAGAATACAGTACATGAGAATGCCATAAAAAGAAAGTATGGAATAGTTCATTAGACGCTATACAGTCCTGCAAAAAAAAAATATTTTTTAAAACATCGGAGCCAATGGGTGAACTTTTCCCCAGCGTATACGTTAAACATATGCAAAAAGACATGATGTGAACGTAGCCTGACTCAATCTATGTAGATCAGATCGAGATGTAAAGGTGAACATAGACTTTATGAAGGAGTCCAGTAGACCATGAGATTCCAGAGATTTACTGGTATTTTTCCGGGACGTAAATTGACCCGCGGTGCGTATGTTAAAAACTGCAGCATGTCCATATATCCCGTGATTCCGCATGCAAATTCTATCCCTGTAGTTCTACAGAAATACGCAGCAAAACCCACAGCAATTTACGCAGCGAAACGTAAAAAACGGACCTTCGGGTGTGACTTTTGCTGCAAATGTCTTGCAGCTTCCTGCAGAAAAATACGCAACGTGTGCATCTAGCTTAAAGGGTCAGAAGTTTAGGTGTATTACTACGCTCACACGGTTTAATATTCGTGTACAACTCCTTTATAGGGGGATGTCTGGTTCTTGGAGGAAAAAAAAGGAAGCTGCAAATTTTTAAATATAACAAAAAAAGAGAAACCGTGCCCACCTATTCAATTACCCGCAGATGCTCTGGCGTTCCCCACCGGTCTTGGTTTACAAGCTGCCGCTGATCATGCGCCTTTGCTGCATGGGACATTGTGCTGTACTAATGGCAACACTGCTTGATCACGATATGCAGGGGATTAAAGCGGGAAGTTGTGGATTTTATTTTTTTTAAAGAAATTGCAAAACAAAAGCCAAACGCAGTAAGAACCAGACAAACCTTGTAACTGTATATATGCGTATGACGGAGATACTTAATGGAGTAGATAGGTTGAGAATGTCCCAACACCCGGTATTACTAAATTCATATTTTATATGTGCTTAATTTCAGAGGGTGACGAACAATTCTTCAGTCCTTCTCCTTTTTGTGCCCATAAAACAGATTTACATTTTTGGAGAGTCTTATTGACCCGAATACAGTACGGATGGTTCAAATAATCCTTTTATACATATAGATATGTTCTGAAATGTTTTTCCTTATCATATTTTCTATATACAAATAACATTAAAAAAAAAACATTTTTTCTAGATATATTCAAATAATTTAACAGGCTACCCAAAAAGTTTAGGAGGCCTCCTCCCCCTCCTCGTCGTCCTGCTTAATGACTGGATTTCCTGAAAAGTAAGAACAGGTATGGAGACCGTTAGATTGCTGGGAATAGCCCCGTCACGCCACCTAGTGGTAAATGTCAAAACTTCAGAGACAAGTAGTCTAAGCAACTCAGCCACAAGCTGACATGATTATAAGACCAAGTGTAAAGTCACAAAGCAGAGAACAAGAAATGCTCCGTGTGGCATCTGCCATGTTTATCAAATGCGACAACTGGATTTTCCACCATATTTATTGCTGCCTTGCCGCAATGCTTGTCTATAAATGTGCCTAAGCACCCAATAGGATAATTGCCACCCTTATTAATGGTTATGTATTCACCCAGCACCCGCCTTTCTAGTAACTACATAAAGGTGTAACGAAAAAAAAACAGGTCCTGCAGTGAATACTGATGAGACCGCTTCTAGTCTTTGTTCATTGGAATAACAGTGATAAATTACAGTAATAAACTAGATCAGCTCCATTATTTAAGAAGGTGGAACCAACTAGTAACTACCGCCCAGTAAGGTTGACATCTGTGGTATGTAATATTTAAAGGTATTCTAAGAGATGAACCGCAAAGTATATAGCGGTGAATAATCTATTATCTGATTCATGAAAAACAGGTCATGACCAACTAACATGCTGGATTATAGTGACGTTATATATGGCGGACTGGTTAATGCAACGTTATTTGTATGTACAATGGCCAAGATTAATGGGGTTTTTCCACAGGTTTTTTTTATATTGGTTGGATATGCAATCACTGAATTGTAGGGGTCCGAATCTCTAGGACATACGCAAATGTTGGGGTTCCAGGGGAACAAGCTTGTGATAAACTGTGGCATTTAAACAATGCTGATTTGGTAATAAATAAGGTTTTCAGATTTAATGCATTGTATAATAAAATGATGCATTATGTGAGCGATTGACAGCCACCCCTGCATGAATGTGCATGTAGAGATTACGGTCGATCACTGATTAGAACCGCCCACTGGACTCCTAAGCCAAGAATGAGCAGAGATTTAGATCAATAAATTACAAATTATACTGAATCTTTGTCCACAAAACTTTATACAATCTGTCCAGCTCCTCCTGCTCTATAACATGCTGCCTGCAGATCGGATTACATTTTCAACGTGACTGGTTCCCTTTAAATTCATAAGGGACAGAGATATTTGATTAAGGCCGGGATCACACATGCAGTTTTTGAGCCAAGCACAGGAGAACACAACAGTAAGGAGGTGTGTGACTCTTTTCTTTACACTTTTTCTTCCTTTTGGATCCACTTCTGGCTTTGGCTCAAAAACTGCATCAAAACTGCGTGAGTGATCCTGGCCTAATGGTGGTTAGTGGAAACAAGAAGTTGTGTCATCTATCACTCACCATCCAGTTTCTTCAGCTTAGGAAGACGTTTCGTGGACTCCTCAACCCAGTTACTCTCTAGTGTGTGCTTTTCCTCGAGAGGATTCCCAACAAACACTAGATCCTCCAAACACGGCAGATCAGCCAGCTTCCCAAACTCAGCTGAAAGTAACAGAATAAGGGGAGAAGATATAAGAGACTTCATATGACACGATTTGTTACAAGTGCTTGGCCCTTATAATCGTCAGTAATCAAAGTTCTTATCCCCTTAGCGATATCCGCCGTACGTGTGTAGCAGATGTGTGCAATCCCAATATGGGGTGCCAGCTATTTCATACAGCTGACACCTGCCTACAAAATTCAGGTGACCGCGGCCTCTAAGCAGTAAGACCGAGGGAAGGGGCGCTCTCTGTTCCCGATCAGCCCCAAGCAAAAATAATTCATAACATAACAAAAGTCTGACCTATTATATTATAGGGTGAACGTCGCGATCCTGCTCGTTTAACACATTAAATGCTGCGGTCAACAGCGACCGCGGCATTTAAATAATTAGAAAGATGGGGGTGACACCATCTAACAGCTCATCGCCCGCCCCCCACGAAGCAATCGCGGGGTGCTGATGGTTGCTATGGCAGCCTGGGGGCCTAATGAAGGCACCTAGGTCTGCCATCTTTGTGATCCTATTAAGCCCTGTATATTGCAGTATATAGTGCAAGCGATCCAACGATTGGTGGTTCAAGTCCCCTAGGCGGACTGATTAAAAAAAAAAAAAAAAAAAAGTCAAAATCAGTTAAATGGGGTTTTTTTTATGCACAAATTTTTTTTATATTGAAAGTAAAAAAAAAACAACCTTTTCCCATTTCCCCCTAAAACGTAATTGGTATTGCCGTATCCGTAAAAGTCTGAACTTTTACAATATATCATTATTTAATACGCAAGGTGTACGCAATAAAAATAATAATAATTTAAAAACGCCATAATCGCTTTTTGGTTACCTCATCTCTCACAAAAAGATGGAAGAAAAAGTGATTAAAACCTCGCATGTACCCCAAAATGGTACCATTAAAAACTACAACCGCTTATCCCGCAAACAATATGCCGCTTAATCGGCGAAAAAATAAAAAAGTTATGGCTCTCAGAATTTTTCAGTTTTTTTTCCTTGTAAAAGTAGTAAAATATAGAAAATACTATATAAATTTGGTATCGCTGTAGTCGCATAGACCCACAGAATAAAGTTAACATGTTGTTTTAATTGCACGGTAAATTCTGTAGAAACAAACCGCAAAAAACAATGGAGGAGTTGCTGTTTTTTAATTTTCTACCCCACAAATATTTTTCTCCCCATTTCCTAGTACATTATATGGTACAATAAGTTGTGCCATGAAAAACTACAACTCGTCCCGCAAAAAACAAGCCCTCATAGAACTATATCGACGAAAAAATAAAAAAGTTATGGCTTTTGGAAGGTGGGAAGGAAAAAATGAAATTGAAATTCTGAAAAACGGCTGCAGCGGGAAGGGGTTAAAAAAAACCACAAACAAACAACTCGGCCCACAAAAAAGAAGCCCCCATATGTTGATGGAAAAAAAACAAAAAAAAGTTATGACTCTTGAAATGTGATGATGAAAAAAACAAAAACAGTTTAAAAAAAAATATTTCAGAGTAAAACTTAACCCCTTAGTGACCAGCCCATTTTAGGCCCTAATGACCAAGCTATTTTATTCGTTTTTCTATAGTCGCATTCAAAGAGCTATAAAGTTTTTATTTTTTCGTCTACATAGCTGTATGAGGACTTGTTTTTTGCAGGATTAGTTGTACTTTTTAATAGCACCATTTTTGGGTACATATAATTTTTATATTAACTTTTATTAACCTTTTTGGGGGGGATTATAAAAAAAAAAACTGAAATTCCGCCATTGTTCAATGCGTTTTTAAATTGACGCCGTTCACTGTGCGGCGTAAATAACATGTTACCTTTATTCTATGGGTCGGTACGATTACGGCGATACCACATATGTAGAGTTTTTTTTATGTTTTACGACTTTTGCACGATAAAAACACTTTTGAACTAAAATTATTTGCTTTTGCATCGTCGCTTTCCAAGAGCCGTAATTTTTTTATTTTTCCATCAATGTAGTGATTTTTTGGGCTTGTTTTCTGCGGGACAAGACGTAGTTTTGAATGGTACTGTTTTGGGGTACATGGGACTTATTGATTCATTTTTATTATGACTTTTTTGGGGGGCAATGGAAAAAAATTGCAATTTCGCCATGGTTTTTTGCGTTTTTTTTTTACGGTGTTCACTTTGCGGTTTAAATTACATATTAACTTTATTAATGGAGTCATTACGGTCGCGGCGATACCACATATGTGTACTTTTTTTTTTTTTTTACACTTTTACTAAATAAAACCACTTTTTATGAAAAAAAATGGTTTTATTTATTTTTTTACTGTACTTTTTATTAATAATCTTTATTTCACTTTGATGACTTATTTTATTAGTCCCACTAGGGGACTTTACTGTGCGATATTCCGATCGCTGCTATAATGCTTTGGTATACTTCGTATACCAGAGCATTATTGCCTGTCAGTGTAAATCTGACAGGCAATCTGTTAGGACGTGCCTCCGGCGCGTCCTAACAGGAATATGTCCAGGGCAGACCTGGGGGCTTTTATCAAGCCCCCGGCTGCCATGACACCCCATCGGAGACCCGCGATTGCATTCGCGGGCCGCCGATGGGTGACAGAGGGAGCGCACTCCCTCTGTAAACAAAGTTAAATGCCGCGGTCGCTATTGACGGCGGCATTTAACGGGTTAAACGGCCGCGATCGAAGTAAACTTCGATCGCGGGCGTTGGAGCAGGAGCTCAGCTGTCATCAGACAGCAGAGCCCCGGCTACTGCCTGCACGGGAGACCCGTGCAGGACTTAGACTAGGCTGACGTGAAAAGGCGTCAGCCTAGCCTAAAGCCCATTAGTGACCGACGTAAAAAGGCGTATTAGTGGTCACTAAGGGGTTAATATCAGGGGTAAAATATGTTTTTATACTTAAAACCATTTGTTTTAGAGGGTTATTACGATGTAATTAGGAACGGTCTTGCTGCCATTCAATAGGAACCGCCATTGTTTACCTTAAAAGGGAACATCAGTGTTTTTTTTACTTATTTGTAGAATAGGAAATCATATGGTTTGATAATATACACGTATTAGAAATTCTGCTCACAAACCTTTCTTATAGTGCGTGAGGCCCCTGTCACACTAGAATGGTATAACCTGCAGATTAGTCCTGTGTAATGTATTCACAGGCTAACAGAATATGACTAAACATGGCGTCAGTCATGTGATCACCATCCATATCATGTGGCCCCAACATTCAGTTAGCAACAGTATAACATGACATACATGTGTTGGGGCCACATAGAGGACACATCCGTGGGGTTAGTGAATGGTGGAATAATGATGAACTACTTCACTGTCCGTGTATTTACTTGTATAAAATGGCTGCCAAGGGAGTCAAGGAAACAATAATGTAATTGTAAAACCAGCCAAACTGACACAAAATAGTTAATAACCTGCTACATTTCGTTGAAATTTTATTTAGAGCTTTTGCCCTTCTGCTCCACGGAGGGGTTCCTGTCCTCCCTGAGCTCATCCGTCTCTAGGGGAAGTCGTCATGTTGTTAATAAAGTCAAATATAAAAAAAACAAGACGCACAGAGGAGACGTGGAGAAGAATGTAAGAGCTGCGCCACACAGACACGTTCAGATGTTGCTGTGGGTAGAAATACTTTATCATTTCTGCTCCTCCATAATCTATTATTCACCTGTTCTATACCTGGACAGTGTTACCTGAATGCCAGGGGTCACATGATGTGGGTCACATGACTGACGCCATCTTTAGTCCATTCAGTTATCCTATGGATGCATTCCTATGGAAAAATCTGTGGGCTGTACCATTTTTATTTATTGTTTTAGACAATGGCAACTACACTGATATAAGAAAGGTATGAAGCAGAATGTCTAATACATGTATATTAGAAACTTGTATGATTTCCTATTCTATAAATAAATTGATAAAAACAAATAAAAAGTGGACAACCCCTTTAAGTTAACTATCTGTCCTGGTCATATGATGAACGCACAAGGGCACTGCTTGTAAGGCCTTGTTCACACGGCGTGTATTCGGTGCGTTTTTTGCCACGTTTTACACACCTAAAAACGCGTCAGCAACGCCTGCTTTAATCTTCCCATTGATACCAATGGAAAAACGCATTGCAGCGCATACAGTGTTTTTTTTTTTACATGCACGTGTTTAAAAAGCGCGTCGTGTAAAAAAAAAAAGCATCAGGTCAATTCCTGGCAAAAAAGCAGAAAATGCGCCTAATTCCCATAATCAATGGGAGTCCTAATTACGTGCCCAAAAACGTGACGAAAACGCAACAAAAAATGTGTCAAAAACGGCTGTACTTTAAAAAGCGCTTTGCAAAAAAACTAGCGTTTTTGACGCGTTTACACGTCAGTTTTTTTGAGCGCCGTGTGAACAAGGCCTAACAAGACAGAGATAGGTCTGTCCATTAGATGAGCAGGACAGTTTGTTATTCATTGAAGGTAAACAATGAAGGTTCCTAATCAATGACTGCAAGTAGAGCTTGAAAACCGGGAGGAATTAAAGGGGTTGTCCCAAGTTGACTCAAATTTTTTTTTTTATACATTCTAAGCAAGAAATGAATTTTAAAACATTTGGTGTTAAAAAAAATTTAAAATTCATTTCCTAAGTGCCTTTTTTTTACACTTGATAACTCAGCAAGTGCTGGTTATCTTTTCTAAAAAGGGGCGTGAGCGGCTCGATGTCAATCAAGCCGCTCCGCTCTGCAGTGTGCGCGCTCCCGATGTTGCTAGATACTGTAGTTCTAGCAACATCGGGAGAATGTTCGTCTCAAGCGGGCATGGTAAGCCCGATTGAGACGAACTTACCGTGAATGTACTGTACACTACACTACACTACACTACATTCACCCCGTTTCGGCAAGCCACTTTTCCCTCCCCCACCCTGTCACTACATTTTTGTACCCGCCGCATCGGTGCTGCATCAGCACCCGGCGAACAACTAAAAATATATAAAATAAAATAATAATCACCTAAGACGTTCTAACGGCGCTCTGAACGGTCCCGTCACTTGCCATCTTCCTTCTTCTTGGCGCCGCTCGCATTCATAGTAACAATGCGTTGTGGCGCAGATGACGTAATCATATCAGGCCCACGTGATTACTTCATCTGCGCCCACCGCTCTGTTATTGTGAATGGGAGAAGAAAAGTGACGGGACCGTTCAGCTCTTCGTGGGAACGTCTTAGGTGAGTTTATTTTTGTATGTATGTTGTTATGTATGTTGTTATGTATGTTGGTATGTATGTATGTATGTATGTATATGTTTTCTTGTATGTATGTTGTCATGTTTGTATGTGTATATGTGCATGTATGTGTATATGTGCATGTATGTTTGCAAGTATGTATGTTTGCAAGTATGTATGTTTGCATGTATGTATGTTTGCATGTATGTATGTATGTTGTCATGTTTGTATGTGTGTATGTTTTCATGTATGTGTTTTCATGTAGGTATGTTTGCATGTATGTTTTCTTGTATGTATGTTGTCATGTTTGTATGTGTGTATGTTTTCATGTATGTGTTTTCATGTAGTTATGTTTGCATGTATGTATGTTTGCATGTATGTTTTCTTGTATGTATGTTGTCATGTTTGTATGTGTATACGTGCATGTATGTTTGCATGTATGTATGTATGTATGTATGTTTGTTTGTATATATGTCTGTATGGCCATGTATGATACTGTCTGCTGTCGCCCTGTATCTAAGCCAACTTTGCCGCAGGCTTCTATACATGGTATAACAGTCAGTATCACACATGAAAGTGAAAGTAAGCCTACGACATGTTTTATTTCATTTTTTTTTATATTTTTGATTTTTTACAGGTTTGGTGTTTGGACTACGTCGGTTTCGAGGACTACTTAGATGACGCTTTTTTTTCATCAATAAAATGGTTAATGAGGGTTGTGTTGGGGTGCTTTATTTCAATAAAATATTTTATCTATATCTTTGTCTTTTCTTTTCAAGTTTTATTACTATCACTTTAGTAATGGCCGCTGTCTGAGTGACAACATCCATTACTAAGGCGAGGCTTAGTGTTAGCCGGTACAGAGGCTAACACTAACCACCATTATTACCCCGGTACCCACCACCACCAGGGGTGCCGGGAAGAGCCAGGTACGATCCAGTACCCGACCATCTGTTGTGATGGTAGGGCTCTGGGGCGGCCGCAGGCTGGTATTATGAGGCTGGAAAGGGCCAAAAACAGTGGACCTTCCCACCCTTGTAATGCTAGGCTGCTGCTGCTGTGTTGTATCTGGCTGGTTATAAAAATGGGGGGGACCCCACGTCATTTTTTTAAATTATTTATTTATTATTTTTATTAAAAAGACATGGGGTTCCACCCAATTTATTATAACCAGCCACATACAACACAGTGTTATTAGCCTGGGAATGTACTAAACCAGTGGCCCCTCCCACCCGTGTAATGCCAGGCTGCTGCGGCCTTGTATATGGCTGGTTATTAAAAATGTGGGGGACCCAACGTCTATTGTTAAATTTTACAAAAAAACGACGTGGGGGTCCCCCCCATTTTTATAACCAGCCCGATACAACACAGCAGCAGCAGCCTAGCATTACAAGGGTGGGAAGGTCCACTGATTTTGGCCCTTCCCAGCCTCATAATACCAGCCTGCGGCCGCCCCAGAGCCCGACCATCACAACAGATGGTCGGGTACTGGATCGTACCAAGCTCTTCCCCGCACCCCTGGTGGTGGTGGGTACCGGGGTAATAATGGGTGGTTAGTGCTAGCCTCTGCACCAGCTAACACTAAGTACCGCCTTAATAATGGACGCTGTCAATCAGCCAACTACCATTATCTAGGCACTAATAAAGTTTGGAAAAAAAACACAAAGACAATTTTTTTTTATTGAAATAAGAAATCCCCAACAAAACCCTCGTTAACCATTTTATTAAAATTTTCAAAAAACGTAGATCTACGCAGTAGTCCAACGAATCGAAAGACGTAGTCCAATCGGTACATCAAAATCTGCAACAACATTAAAAAAAAGTTAGCAATGTGAACAATACCGATACTTATACTCACCTACACACACACAAACAACCACACACAAACATATACACAAACACATATAAACACACACCCATATATTACACAAACACACACATAAACACATATACACACACACACATATACACACACACACACATATACACACACACATATACACAAACACACCCATATATACACAAACATATACACAAACATATATACACACACACACATATATACACAAACACACACACATATACACAAACACACGTATACAAAAACACAAACATATACACACAAACACACACACACATATACACACACATATGCATACATATACACATATGCACAAACACCCATATATACACAAACACACACATATACACACACACATATACATATACAAAAACACACAAACATATACACACAAACATATGCACAAACACACCCAAATACACAAACACACACACACATAAACACACAAACACACACACAAACATATACACAAACACACATATACACACAAACATATACACAAACACATGTACACAAACAAACCCACATATACACAAACATATACACAAACACACCCATATATACACACACACACATATACACAAACACACCCATATATACACAAACACATAAACACACCAAAAAAGCACACACACATATACACACAAACATATACACATATACACACAAACATATGTACACAAACACACCCATATATACACAAACACATACACAAACCCACACATATACAAAAACACACACACACAAACATATACACAAACACACCCATATATACACACACACAAATATACACAAACACAAAAATATACACAAACATATACACACAAATACACCCATATATACACTCACACATAAACACACACACATATACACAAACACACCCATATATACACAGACACACACACACACACTTACCTTTAGCGGAGCGCAGACTTCTCGCGACGGGTGCCTTCCACTTCATCTCCTTGCATCTCCTGCGCATGCGCCGAGATGCGCCGAGATGCGCGTTCATGAGTAAATGACATCCTCTGCTCCGGACGCAGAGGATGTCATTACGCATGCGCGGCCACCGCTAAAGGTAAATAGCGGTGGCCGGGAACCTAGGCAACGAGCAGGATACAAAGAGGGACCGACCGCAACTTCAATCAACGATATCAAGAAAACGACATCGCTGGACGACGGACAGGTAATTAGAATTCTTCTTATTTTTACATGGGGGAGCTTTATAGCTCCATTTATCAACTTGGGACAACCCCTTTAATACAGAAAGTATATTGGAAAATTGTACAACTTTTCATTATAGAAATTATAAGTTTTCGTTGCCAAAACCGTACCGCATGTCTTGCCTGTGCTATCAGAAGAATGCGAAGACCATTGAACTGATCAATCATTATCATAGAAGAGGACTACATACGTTACGAATCAGGATAAATATAACTTGCCGATATACTTACAATATGACGATTGGTAATAACTACAATATCTACAGCAGATGCCCATGTTGTGAGAATCATAGGACGTTGTACTTACCCCAGTCTTTCACAGCATTATTGGACATATAGAGAACTTTTAACTTCTTCATTACATGAATCCCTTTCAACTTCTCAATTAAATTGTAAGATATCCACAACTCTTCTAGAGTTTCTCCAACAGCTTCCTAAAATAAAAGAACAATATTCGAGAGATCGTCTAAACATAAAAAAAATATTAACATTTTTTATAAAAATACATAAAAGCCATTACTAGAGAACCCCCAAAAAACCAATGTTGTCAACGCTTCTGTCCAGATGTTAGGTGACAAGGCCTGTGGGGGCAGGGATGATGGACAACTTCCCCAGAAACAGAACAAAGAATGGCTGAATAAAGTTTTAACAGTTTACACTGAGTCTTCAATTATTCTACTCAGAACAGATACAGCGCTGCAGTACAATATACACACAAAACCCTGAGACAGGAGATTGGAGTGGCTATATTTATCATGAGGCCTGGGAACACCCGCGACAGATTCTCGGCGATTAAGTGGTCAGCAGCTAAAGCTAGGAGGATTCTAGGCAGTATCAGTATAAATCTGGACTCCAGCTTAGACACCTTGCACACGACCGTGTCTGTAATTACGGGCACGGTCGGCCTCGGACAGCCGTCTGTATTTACGGGCCCTGCTCCCATTATAAAGTATGGGAGCACGGTCCATAAAATAAAAAAATAGGACATGTCCTATTTTTTTCCCGGAAACTTTCTATGGCACAGACACCTTCCCGGAAGTATACGGGAAGGTGTCCGTCGGCCATAGAAACTAATGGGCCCGTAATTACAGACTGTAATTACGGGCAATTTTACGGTCGTGTGCATGGGGCCTGAAAGAGAACCTGTCTCCTCTCCTGACATGTCTATTTTAATAAATACTTGTATTCCCTGTGAAATAACAATTCTGAAGCACCTTTCTTTCTTATAATTCTACGTTGTGCCATTCCTCTGGTATTCCTCCTAAAAATGTATGAATAAATTGACAACTGGGAGTCACCATTTCTCTTGTCCAAAGGGCATGTCCCTACAGACAGTCTGAGACTGTGAGCACTGATTGGACAATGTCAGACTGTGTGGGGACACACCTCCAATTGGTAACACCCAGTTGACAATTTATTCATAAATTTCTTGGAGGAACAACAGAGGAACGGCACAACGTTGTATTAGAAGAAAAGATACTCCAAAATTGTTATTTAACGGGGAAGACAATTATTTACTAAAACAGACATGTCAGGACAGGGTGGCAATTCCTCTTTAAAGGGTTTGTATGAGAGAAGCAAAAAGAAAGGTCTGCCTTTTTTCCCAGAAACAGTGACACTGTTGTTCATGGGTTGTGTCTGGTTCAGATGAATGGGGCTTGGCTGCCATACCAGACACCGTCTACTGACAAGAGTGGAGATATTTCTCGAAAAATAAGCAGACCTTGAAAATTTGATGTGTTAAGGCCTCATGCACAAGACCAAATTGGTTTTGTGGTCCACAAAACCACTGATCCGTAGTGGTCCATCGGACCGCAAAAGCTTTCGTTGCGAATCCGTGTGTCATCTGGACTTACGGATCCCCAACAATTCACCAGTATTGCTGAATCCGCCATTCCGGAGAGTAAAATTACATGTCCTGAGTTTTTGCGGTCCGGATTTTGCGGCCCCCACACCGATCCGTGTAAATTATGCTCGTGTGCATGGGGCCACAGAAAAAATGGGTCTGCAATTTATCTGCTAAAATGCGGATAAATTGCGGCTGCAAAAATGCTGTTGTGTATGATGCCTAACCGTGATAATCTTTATCCCTGGGTTAAAAGCCTGAGGAAATCGCATTGCTACCTCCAAAAGTCAGACACCAGGCTCTTTACTTCATCAGCTCATTTGACGACTCACCAATCCATTTAAATTCTTTATATTATTTCTTCCTAAAGACAATATCCTGAGGTTTTCTGAAAGATAATGCAGGACATAGAAATTAAACTTATGTTCGTAGTTATTCTTTTCCAGCTACTTACAGACAATACTACATGGTGCAGCTATTTAAAGAAGAACAATAGCAAAATTACTAGTGATTAAGGGCTCATTCAGACAAGCAGGCATCACGTCCGTGTGACGGCCGTTAAAATAACGGCCGTCACACGGACTCATGTATTTCAATGGGGCCGTTTACACGACCGTTGTTTCAAGTATGTGAAGGATCCATGAAAAAATAGGACATGTCCTATTTTACTGAGTGTCATGCATCCCTCCATAGACTCTAGTCTATGGGGATCCGTGACAACGCGTCCTGCACGGGTGCATCTCGGACGTGAAAAACTGACGTTTTTCACGTCCGAGGTTGCTGACACTCATCTGAATGTAGCCTTAGCCTGGGGATACGCACAGCTGTTTTATAGCGAATCCACCCCATTGACTAACTACAGCAAATTAGCATAGAGGGAGCCAACACAACAGTGGGCCATATCTCTGGAACATGGAAAAAACACAGCGCTGGAGTCCGCGATTGCATTGCAGTGCTATTCAGGTCAGTAAACCAGTTCAACTTATACGCCTTAAGGGGGTTTTACACCTGGCGATTATCGGGCAGAGGAGCGTTCATATAACGCTCGTTGCCGATAATTGCCCTGTGTAAACGGCAGCGATCAGCAGATGAACGAGCAAACACTCGATCATCTGCTGCTCATATAGTTTTAACTATGTGTAAACAGGGAGATGTGCTGCCAACATGATAATAATGTATGGGGATGAGCGATCGGAGTAACGACCGCTCGTCCCCATCCATAGCTCTGTGTGACAGGAGCAAATGAGCGCCGATCAATGATGTCTCGTTGATCGGCGCTCGCTGCACCGGCCGATTATTGGCCGGTGTAAAAGTGTCTTTAGTGATAGGTTCTCTTTAAAGGAAAAACCAGAGGTTTAATTTGTGCAAATTCTGCCAAATTGATCATACTAGCACACATAATATATTTGCCACAACTCACGACACATTTAAAGGGAATTAGAAAAACACGTCTGCTTACTTCCAAAAAGAACGCCACAGTTGTCCATTGGGTTTTGTCTGGTATTGCAGCTCAGCTCTAATGTGGCGCTGTTTTTGGAACAAAGTAGCCGTGTTGTTCTAATCCGGTCCATGTATGCCAGTATTCTGCACAAAAAAATAGCGCAAGTCAATAATATACTTAGGCTTTATTCAGACGACGAGGTGTAAAATCGGCCGTGAAAAATGGCTGTTTTGCACCTTTGTGGGATCCGTTTTCATGGATCACTCATAGACTTGAGTCTATTGAGGGATCGGGGAAAACGGGCAAAAATAGGACATGTCCTATTTTTTCCCGGGCCGTTCAAAAAATAAAAAACAACGGCCGTGTGAATAACCCCATAAAAAAAACGTCCGTCACACGGCAGATTTTCCCTGTCATCTGAATACGGCCTTAGTGTACCAGCAGTGAGTTGTTCAGTCGCACCCCTGACGAATATCTTATCAAATGTATCCTACATGTCGCAGACAAACAGGGCAAGTCCATCATAAATATGGTTCATGTCACTAACCTGCCTGGGGGAGTGAGGAAAGGAAAGTGACAACTGCGCGGGGCATGTGTGGCGGCTTTCTCTTTAAAAACCCATTTAGCTGTTGGACTGACAACTATCATCATATCTAGAATATGGATCTGAACAGCTAGAAAAAAACCTCAATTTTAGACTGGTTTATCGCTATTCCTTGATCATATTTCTTGTAAAACACAAGTAAACCATTCTCTGTATGAGCCTTATGAGTGTTATTCCTCTTCTCCGCACTTACTATGAATTATTTCACTATAAACATATATAAAAGCACAGCAAGTTCATGTTGCAGAAGATGCCTTTGTGTTGAATAGATCAGATAATAAGGTTGTGCTATGAATTATTTCCATTATCAGATATTTCACTTGCGCTGATAGAGGCTACAAATAGTTCAGAACAGACAGTTGGGAGGACAAAGAACTAATTTGCACTTACTCAGTCCATTCAGGTTGGCTATTTTTTCAATGCAGTTGGTGGAAAGTGATAATTTCCTAGGAAAAGAAGCAATAATTAGGAGATGTCATCACTTCCTCAGCGCTGTGGCTGCTTATACAGATTTTCCCTGCAGGGATGCTCCCCGCCACGTGCTGGGCAGAGAACTACATCACAGCCCTATTCACTTGTAGTTCTCAGGACATCATATCCCCCAGCAAACACATGGGAAATGTCATATCCAGAGAAATGTATATCCAGGCAGCATTGTTATATTTTAATCTAGCCCTCTTTTTCATGAAGAATAAAAAGGCTTTCCAAAGAGATGGTTTTTAAAAAAAAAAATTACAAAAAATGCCCTCCCTATGGTGCCCACTAACCTCAGTGCATCTATAGGTAAACATTGCAGCAGGGCTCAGGTCCATACACGTTCCCCTCTCTCACTGTCTGTGCCCTCGCTGTGACCATGTCACAAACGGTCAAGGACACCCTTTCTGTGCAGGAGTAAGAGGCGGGGGCATTATGTAGACCGAGAGCCGCTGCAATGTTAACAAGTAGAGACACTCAGGTTAGTGGGTGCCAAAGGGAGGAAAGGCATTTAAAAAATAAAAAAAAGATGTAATTGGAAAGCCCCCTTAGGCACTATACACATCTGCGATGGATACCATTGGCGCTCGGCAGAACCTATTGACTTATAATGGGGTCCAGCGGGTTCCGTTGTGGTGTCCGTCATTTTGACAGAAAAAAAAATAGTGCTGCATGGAGGGCTATTTTTTCGGTCAAATATAACGGAATCTTGGTCTCTCCGTTGGTTAAACTATCATATATTTCTATGTGGGAGAGGGACTTGCACACATCCTTTACTGTAAGGGAATGGCAGGATATGGCAGAACGTAGTGCAAAAATATCTATTAACGCTTCGTTGGTTGAAGCCAATTATAAAGTACTTTTACGATGGTACGTAGTTCCCTCTAGGCTGGACAAGATGTTCCCTGCTTCCTCATCATTGTGCTTCAGACACTGCGGATGTGTGGGAGATCCTTTACATATATGGTGGGGTTGCCTGAAGGTTCGCCGATTTTGGCGGAGAATCTTTAATATGTTATGTTCTATAACTCAGATTAATTTACCTCTGTCCCCGACACAGGCGTTACTTAATGAGACCGTCCCTGGCTTGTCTAAGGCCTCCCATAAATTTGTATCCTTTCTTTTTCTGGCAGCTAAAATTGCCATAGCTACATCCTGGAAAAGTCCTGTGATTGCTCTTTATTTATATTCTTTATATAAGCTGAATTGGATTATGGTGAATGATCGATTACACTGCATGGTCTCAGATAAGGAAGAACTCTTCCTTCAAGTATGGCAACCTTGGCTCAGATATCTAGGGACGGTCTCTTAGATATATTTGGCCTCTAGGATACTCGACCCTCATTCTTTTACCTTTCCCTTTTCTTCCCTTTCTTTCTTTCCCTTCCCTTTTATATTCCCTCCCCCTATTTTATTTCTTGACCTGTAGCAATATATGGTATATACTTGCCTGTTACAATTCGATTTCTGGGGACTACCCCCGGCTGATATGTTTGTTTTTTTAAAACTTTCAATAAAAATGATTGAAACACAAATATAACGGAATCTGCAACTAAGGGCCCTTTTACACGGGCCAATTATCGGGCAAACGAGTGTTCACAAAACGCTCGTTCCCGATCATTGCCCTGTGTATATAGGGTAACGATCAGCCAATGAACGAGCAATTGCTCGTTCACCGGCTGATTGTATAGTTTATGCTGAAATATCATCGTTGTCGGAAGCACACCTCCTCTTTGTGAAAGGAGCAAACGAGTGCAGATCAACGAGCTAACTCGTTGATCGGCGCTTGTTTACACAGCCCATATCGGGCCGTGTATGAGGATCATTAGTCTCAAAATCCGATGTGAACACAGCGCTATTTTTTTATGAATACGAGGGCTAGATAGATTAAAAAGAAAAAGCGCCTGGAAAACCCTATTCAATAGAAAGAATCTGGGCAAAGTAGGTCATTCAGTTTGTCCGATCCCCTTATGGGCCCTTTGCTGCCTTTCTCTTCAGTGCTGACTGCAGACAGAATCAGTTTTGTACAATGTTCTGATCCTGTGGTCCCATAAGTTGTAAAACATAAAAAAAATTCTCTTATACATGATACAGGGTAACAGAGATTGCATGATATAAAGTGATTCTGCCTGCATCAGCACTGCAAAAAGGTGGTGTAGCAGGTAGACTATGGATCTCACCATCAGAATACCCAAGTAAACGTTTATTATTATTATTATTTTATAACATACTTATTGGGGATATTTTTCATTAGATATTAAAAGGGTTGTCTGGGATTAACTCGTATTTAGCACCAGCTATAAGTGACCGTTTTTCTAGTTTAGCTGTGTTAAAAATTCTGCTGTTTTTATTCTCTGGGAGCTCTTACCAGGAAAAAAAAACATTGCAGGCACAGTTCAGCTCATACGTGTCTCCCCGCTTACTACATGTACATGATACAGAGCTCTGTACAAAAGCCATGTGGTTGCTAGTAGAAATAGATCTGGGTCTGTAGAAATACAAAGCCAGATCTATTGGCGGAGGCGGCCAAGTAACCAATTACTAGATGGGGTCCCAAGTGGGATATTAAGCCAAATCACGGAGTAAAGCCTAGATAAAGAGGTGATGCTGTGTACAGTGTCGTATAATAAGCAGCGCTCCTTCCTTCAAATGTTCCCGCTGATTTGCAGAGATTTGACACCACATACAGTAGCATAACACAAAAAAAAAGCAAAAATTATTTTATATACCACTTGGGTTCATTACCCTTCGTAATGTAACATGTTATGAGCAACATTACTAAACAAACTATTCACCCCAAAGAAATGTTAGTGGATCTGTGACGTGCCATTAGCAGGTGAAGTAAATCATTAAACCAATGATTCTTACTCGCAATTGGCCAGTGTGGATAGAGAGGCATCCATCTTTTCAATGGGTGGGATCTGCGCATACAGTTTCACTTCTTTGGCTTCCACCGCTTTCTGTCCCGTCTTCTCTTCCTAATTAGAGGACACAGAAAATTGTAAAAAAAAGTAATGATCAGTTATTATAAATCATATGTACTATGGCCGGTTCATAAGGTCTCTGGACATATGGGTAAGAAATTAAATTTCTCTGTAACGAACTTACCAGCATTTATAATAATTGACACTTTCGCTTTAAATGTAACTAAACAAAATTTTATCTTTGCCACAGAGACACCCACATAATCCTGCACCCCATCTGTCTCAGTAGAGATGAATATTCTCCTGTAAGTCCATTGCAGTAAAACCAGTTATCTGAGCAGAAGACACGGCTCCTCTATAGTGCAAGGAATAATGTTATTTGTTTGTGAATATTATACGGACAATTGCACAAATTATTTTATAGCCGAAAGAAACTACTTATCTGTACTGTGCATAACAAGGGGTAATGGCCTATATATATCTCCTGACAGACCTGTGATGTCAGGGCATTCAGAAGATATTTGTGATAATCAATCACCATTGTAATAACTTCCAGTTTTGGAGGAGGAAAAAAAGTCTTAACGGAAAAGGGCTCATGCACACAACTGTTTGTATTTTTCGGTCCGCAAAACACGGACAGCACACGGAAGGCATTTGTGTACTGTCCGTGGTTTCCTCGTCACCACGCACTTGAATGTGTGAGACGGAGCCGCAGACATGGACAGGAACAGGAGCTGCTCTGAGTTTTACGGTTGTGTGCATGGGGCCATAGAAATGAATGGGTGAGTGTGCGATCAGTTAAAAAATAAAAACGGATAGCACAAGGACGAAAACATCAGTCGTGTGCATGAGCCCTAAAAGCATAATCAAATGAATACAGGCTTAAGATTGTCACATGATTTTTACTCCTGAAGTAGGGTTGTCACGATACCGGAATCTGGACTTCGACCCCGATACTTCCTATAGTATTGCGAGTTTTCGTAACCAAAATGGTACTTTGGCAACAATAAAAAACCCACAAAAATAAAAATAAATCCTTCCATCATCTGATGTGATGCAAATTGTGTTATGAGTTTTGAACCTCCATATGCATCACATTAATAGTAATTAACCCCATCATGTACCTCACAGTCATAGTGGGCGACGTTGGATCAATGTGTGAGGTACATGATGGGGTTAATTACTATTAACGTGATGCATATGGAGGTACTAAATTCATAACACAATTTGCCTCATATTAATAATAAGTTAAGTGACCCCATCATTTCCCTTTACATAATTCGCAAAATTGGGGATAACCCCTAATGACACCGCTAATTTTGGCCTTGAGGACAGAGCGATTTATTTATATTTTCCTCTTTGCACGCGGGCTAAGGTCATGATGATATCAAATATGTGTATATTATTTCATGTTTTGGGAGCTATATTAAACATATATATATATATATATATATATATATATATATATATATATATATATATATAATGTCACACTAATATTACCACCAGATTAAGTAGACTCAAACTTGCCCCCCCCCAATTCCCCTTGCCAGAGGGCTGTGTCCCTACATACTTAGTGTCTCCAGCCATCGCTGACAGTATCACACTGTGCAAGGACACATTCTCCTGACAAGGGGAATGGTAACAACCATTTGTCGATCATTCCTGGACTACAGAAAGACATTATGTGGAATACAAGGATTTCCTATAATAAACATGTCAGGAGAGAGATAACAGATTCTCCATAAATCCAGTGACTCACAGGTGACGTCTTCTCAGATACTAGTAGTTTTCTTTCCTCTTTTCTTCTCCATCCGGTCCAGACCTCATGACGACTTTTCCCGGTCATGACTCATTTCTGCAGAGTTTGCCACTCAGATGTCTTTGGCTCCTCACTTTTCCACACCTATAAACGAAGATAAAATTCCCATGGTTCCACATACCTAAATATAATAATAACCATAGACTGCGCCCCTTAATAAAATAGTACCAAACACTGTGTTGCTAAATATTATAGTACTATACACTGCGACCTGAATAAAATCACATACACAGTGCCCCCTGTAGATAGCGCCACACAGCCCCTGTAAATAGTGCCACCACCCCTCCTTGAAGATAGCGCCAAACAGCCCCCCTGTAGATAGCGCCACAGACCCACCGCAGTAAGTGAGTGCCATACACTCACTGTAAATACCACCACCCCCTGTAAATACCACGCCACGTTTACCTGTCCCCGTTCCAGCACCGTCCTCTTCTCCAACGATGCAGGCTTGGTCTCTTCTGACCAGGCCGCATCCAGTGGAGCGACGCAAGCGGCACGATGATGTTATCGCGCTATCTGCAGCATAAAAGAAGGCTGAAAGGCGAGGGAAGGGAACTAATGGTTCCATAGCCAGCAATGTCAATTGTATCCCCATCCAAAGAACGAGGATACAATTGAGTCCAGGAGCCTTCAGTTTTGTTGCTGTTTGTGCCATGATTCGCGGCAAAAACGTGACAAAACTGCGATGTAGTCTTTGGGTGGCCATGGGCCCCCTGGGAGCCTAGGACCCTGGGTGGTCGCCCATAAGGGAGATATGGGGAGCCACCACGGACACCAGCTAATATCCAGAGTAACCTCTGTGTGCAGCACGGACAGCAGCTAGAAGGGCTGGGAGTGACTCAATAAGGAGATGGTAGGTTGTTTCAGGTATCTGGAGCCGTGCTGACTGCAGTGCATCCCACATTTGCTGGAGGGTGCGTGGGGGAGGATCCATAGAACGAACAACGGGTGGTCCCACAGAAGCTCAATTAAGTTCAAGTCTGGCGAAATAGGGGGCCAGGGAAGTACTTTGAAGTCTTCCAACCACTGTCGGACATTTCTAGCCATGTGACACGTTGCATTGTCTTGCTAGAAGATTCCATCTGCCCCAGGGAAGACAAACAGCATGTATGGGGGGGCATAATCTTCAATGATGGATTCATACATAAATCGGTTCAGAGAGCCTTCCACATGGATAAGTGGGCCCAGAGAATGCCATGAAAAAATTCCCCAGACCATAACAATGCCACCACCAGCTTGTGTTCTTCCAGCAATGGTTGCAGGGTGTTTGTTCTCTGATGTTTTTTGCCTGACATGCCAACATCCGTCTGTCCGATGAAGCAGAAAATGTGACTCATCGGAGAAGGCAACCCTTTGCCAATCATCGGTGGTCCAATTCCAATACTGCTGTGCAAATGTAAGCCTTTTTTCCAATGAACTTTTGTTAGGAGCAGTGACCATCCATCTGCTTCGGAGCCCCATGCGCAGTAGGGTTCGCTAAACTGACGTTCACCTCCCACATCAATGGTACGTGGTGCTCCGCAGTTTCCACGTCAGTTATTCCCAATGGTGTCATTTGTCCACTCACGATACACTTTCACCACAGCAGCAAACGAACAGTTCACAAACTGCGCTGTTTGAGAAATACTGCCACCATTGGCCCAAAAGCCAATAATCGCCCCTTTTACCCGTGGCACGAGTGATATGTGTTCAAACAGCCTATCGGACACCTTATATACCCACCAAGCCAAAGCACATGAAGGGGGAGAGAGGATAGTCAGCAGTAATATCTACCGTTTTTACAGCAGTATTTGTCGCCATTTTGTGGCAATTTTTGTTGCAATTATTTATTTTAAAAAAAAGAAAAGGGAAAATATTTATGGCAAAAGAAATAAAATATACTTTTACGGTGCATCGAGAAGCTGCTGCCTGATCTATACTTGAACAAAACAGTATTGTACGTTTCCCCCTGCGTGAACGGGATAGTCAGTAGGGATGACACCGGATGACACCGGATTTTTCACGTGCATTTATACATCTTGTTCGCTGTAGATTGAGAATTCTATATATTCTTTTATTAGTGCATTGTAAGACTGAACATTTATAAAAATGGAGACAGATGAGCAGAAACTTACCCATTTGGATAGCGCGTCTTTAATAGTTGTTGCTTTAGCCTAAGACAAAAAACAAGTACAATTTTTAAAAAAAATACACACAAAGGGGGGATTTATCAAAGGATTTACTCAACTTTAATGGCGTAGAAAAGTCGCAAATGATTTTCACAATTATTTGCAACCATTTGCCATTTTTTGAAAGCGGCGAGAAATGTGGACACGGTTTAGCGGTAGAGGTCAGGCCTCCCATGGCCGACAGATTTACCATCACTTATGCCAGAAATTAGCGTAAATTATGGTGCAAATCTACACCTGCTCAGGGCCCTTACTGAACTCCCACCAAAGGCTTAGGACATGGAGACAGGGGTCGTTCAGAGCAGACAGACCTTCCATTGCCCGGAATGCAGGACTTGTATTAGACTCGGTTCACACCGGCATCGGCAGTTCTGTTGGCGATTTCACTATTATTTCTATGGAAAGAACAGTACAATCTTCAGTAATATTCTTGGCATCAAAAATACCGGAAGCCTTAGGAGAACCTAGTTGACACCTTAAGGACCAAGCCAAGGACCAGCAGGAATATTATCGCTTTTACCTCACTGCATTCTGTCCGCCATAACGCTTTCATATTTATGCCTACATAGCTTGACGAGATGACGTTTATTTTACACATCATCTTGGGGTACACATACGTTAATATTTAATTAATTAAAAAAAATATTACGATCGCTAAATGCATGACAAAAGCAGTTTTTCCATAGTTTTGGGGGGTTTTTTTATATGCCGTTTTCCTTAATTGGCAAAAAATATTTTATAGTAAAAAAAACAACTAATTTTTATATATGTTTTTAATAATTTTGTTTAATTAAAGGAAACTTGCTACCTTTGTTATGCTGCCATTACTCAGGGCAGCATAAAGTAGTGACAGATACGTTAATTTCAGCATTTCCCCCTATTACTGTGAATCGTGAGAGACATTTCAATAATCGGCGGCTAGGCTAGGCGTGGCGGCTTATGAGTATGTCAGACTTATCTGGCAGTGCGCTGCTCAGATTTAAAGCGTACGTTTTCCAAAGCGGCTTAACATTAGTACATGAGTGACAGACCGCTGAAATCAGCGTGTCTGTCACTACTTTATGCTTCCCCTTAGTGAGGGCAGCATAACGGAGATGACAGGTTCCCTTTGAAAAAATATTGTTTTTATTTTATTTTTTGAGTTGCAAAATATATATATTTTTAAATAGTTTATTTTATTATTTGTTAAAAAATTTTTAAGTCTTATTATGGAACTTTAAGGCTATGTTCACACAGCACGGATTTGTCATGAGTTGACACTCGGATTTCTATTACGGATCGGCCAGCAGATTGTTATTCAATTGAGATAATTTGTGGCTTTTCATGCAGAATCTGCAGCAATAATGAACATGCTGCAGATTTTAAAATCTGCAGCATGTTCGTTATTCCGTGTGAATATTTTCCTAAGCGTGTCACTGGGGTATAAAATACTTTTTATACGGTACTGTCATATTTCTCTATGACATGACATCACTTTCTGTGCATGAAAAATGCACAAGAAAGTTTTAGGGCATACCTAAGACCCCAGGCTGTCAGTATAAAACTGATGACAAAGAGGGCAGAAATGTTTAAATGGCTGGAAACCTAGTTACCTCACAACCAGGCAGCTAGTCCTCCAGCAGGTGAAAGGGAATAGCATTCCGCCATTGTCGATGACCATAATGTATATACACGTCAGGATTTGGGAAAGCAACCTATCCAGCTTTATACTGTGATTCTAAAGTAAGGGGTTAAAGTCAATGGGGTCCATCAGTGTCAAGTTTGGATTTATGGGAAGCATGATGCTACTGTGAACAAAAACGTCTAGATACAGTCTAGCTACAGTTTACAGCAGATGGCCAGGAGTGCTTGACGGGGCCACAGTGCTGCGGCCCCTTCAATCCCAGGATCGGTGGGGTTCCTAGTACCGATCAGGAAGTGATGACATATTTTGCCGACATGTCATCACTTTCTGTGATGGGATTTTCCCTTTAAACATTAATGCATTTGACTCAGGGGCCATGGGCTCTTTTCTAGCACGGGTCATTGGGCACTGCCCTAATGGCCAATCCACCCGTAACTACAGCCAACAATTGGTACAGGGTGCAACTTTATAGTACGCACCCTGTTCTGATTCTTTCTCCCTGCCATGGGCAAACATACCATAGGTAGCCCTATTGGGTGGCAAGAACGTGTACAGGACACCCCTCTAAAATGGAACTGTATAGTTAGCAAGCAAGGGGGTGGGAATGTGGCGCAAGGGGGACACAACACCAGGACCTTCGTCCTGGGTGGTAAAATCCTGCATCATAAGGGTGGGTCAAGTCTGATTTTTTTCAAAGGGGCCAACACTTTATAATCCCCACACCAATAATGGGGCAATGTTGGGAGACGTAGGAGAGTTCATCCTGGAAATCTGGTCCAAAAGCCCTACTGTTATAAGACCATCATCTCTTGGGTCAGACACTCAGAACATGCGCTCCTTCATTTCCAATGTTGTCTCCCTTCCCCCTCCAGCCCCAACCATTGGTCAGCAACCTTCAGCACTCTAGCTGTTGTAAAACTACAATTCCCAGCATACCATGGGAGCGCTTGGCTGAAGTAATAAAGCTTTTCGCTGTCAGTGCATGCTGGGTGTTGTAGTTGGAAGGTTGCTGACCCCTGGCCTAAAAGAAGGCAGACTCAAGAAAGGGTCGTGTTTGAAAGTTGCACCCGTTGCGATGGGACACCATTATGCTGAACCCCCTTCATCATCATTTATAGCACAAAAATATAAATAACTAACAAAAGAACCTATAATAACGCTACAATATAACACGGTCATATAATGAAGGGCTAGTCTAGACCTAGGGTCTGCAAACTACAACTCCCAGCATCCCCTACAGCCTAGATCCTTCCAAAAATACACCATGGTAAAGTAAAGCTCTGCCAGCGATCCCGGAAAGCAGCGCACCGATGTGAGCGCAAGGCTTAATAAGGTAACATGTCGCTCAAGTGTTTACAGCCTTGTCGTCCACATCCTATGCCCGGCAACGCCCGAGTTGTCAGCTTCCAGGCCGGCCGTCTGCCTCTACCGCAATAAACCGACACGTTACCGGGAGAACAAAGATCCGCCGGTCCTTACCATGTTTCCGTTGCTACAGTCGCTCTGCTGGTTGCTAGGAGACAACTAACCTGAGCGCGCATGCGCACTCTCCTGCCAGAACTCCACAACGGAAGTAGTGCGAGGAGAACAATAAAAACCGGAAAAAGTGAACGAGTCATGAGCTTGTTGTGACGGCCATCAGCGTGACATGCTTCATCGCTGGAAAAATATGTTTAGGGGGTACACTATTAAAGCGCAAAACCTTCTAGTATTGCCCATAGTAACCCATGTGAGCTGCAATCTGATGAGGTTCTTGGGACACATTCACACCTAGATTTTATGTAGAGCAGGATAATTTACTTTTAATTTTCCCTAGATCAGTGATCCTCCACTAATCAGCTCGGCTGTCAGGGCATGCTGGGAGCGAGGGTGTATTCGCAGATTTTTACCGAGATTTGCAGTTGGCACGAAAACCGCAGCAAAAACACACCCAAGTTTCAGTCACCTGGCAAACTTGCACCACGTGAAAACACCATTAGGCTGGGTTCCCACATAGCGTAAACGCTGCGGACATTCCGCAGTATTTACAGTAGCAGCAAAGTGGATGAGATGAAGAAAAGCTCATGTCCACGCAGCAGAAAAAAAACCTGCAGCGTAAATGTTAATAAATTGACCTGTAGTGTGGCGTTTATGTCAGTTTATGTTGCAGGTTTTGCTCATTGAATTCACATATAAAACACCTAACAGAAAGCTAAGTGTTGCAACTTTTGTGCCGTTATCGCAGCAACAGAAAAAAACAAAAACTCCTACTTACCCAGAATGCCCTCCTTCTTGCAGTCCGGCCTCCTGGGATGACGTTTCATCCCATGTGACCGCTGCAGCATCACATGGCCTGCAAAGTCATTGTAGGAGGCCTGACTACGCACAGAGAAGACGGAGGGAGGTAAGTACAATTTCCGCAGCGGAAATTCTGTTAGAAAAGCCACACCACAATGGTGCGATTTTTCGGACGGAATGTACTGTGGGTTCCAGGACGGACATGCTGCACGATGTTTACGCAGCGTATCCGGCCTGTGGGAACCCGGCCTTAGGCTAAATGCACATGCTGCAGAAAATCCACATCAAAACCATAGGTACAATCTGCACTGGATGACATAGTAGGAGATGGTGGTGCAGCTCCAAATTTTAAATAGTACTATAAAGTTTTCTGTATTCTTAAAAGTGAAACTCCAGAATGGAGACACCCACCCCAGGCCAAAAGTTATACTTGATTCCCTAAAATGCAGAGATCCACCATGATCGGGTTACAGGCCACTCCTGGATCCTGCCTGTGGTGGTCACGATACTCCTGAGAAACTATACCAAGGAAAGAAAACAACTCGGCACCTGGGACCGCATTGGGCATGGGGAACATCTACTCTGGATAAACATTGCATTTTCAGCTTTTGTCTAGAGCTCGACTAAGATTATAAGCATGTAAAATCATATCTTCAGGTGTAATTTAAAGGGACCAACGGCCCTTCTGGTGGTTGTAAACATGCACATAGTTTGTAACTGCTGCAGCCAATCAGAGGGCTTAGCGGTCATGTGTTGTATTTCCTTCATTATGCAAGAAATACAATTCTTCACCGCTAAATCCTCTCTGATTGGCTGCAGCGGTCATATGCTATATGCATGTAAACAACCGAGAGTGCCGCCCAAGGATCAGCGCTGGATCGCCGGGGGGAAAGGATAGGTAAGTATTGTTTGTTTGTTTTTTGGTTTATTGGCTAAAAGAATTTAACAGCTTCGCAAATTAGATGAAAATGTGGTGAAAAAGTGTGGTTAATTTATTTTAAATATTTTTTTGCCAAAAGGAAAATAAATCCTAAAGTAAGGAGATACTTGCTCATATTGTGCTAAATATTTTTAAAAGCTAAAACCTGGCCCTGCAGCGTCTACATTTAAGGCCTCGTTCACATCTGCATGCTGCTCTATTGTCTCCGGTAAAATCATGGACACCCTGTCAATGGATTCTGTTGGTGGCGTCAGTCATGCAACATAAGGCTGGGTTCACACGACCACATTAACGTTCGTAATGGACGGACGTATTTCGGCCGGAAGTCCCGGACCGAACACAGTGCAGGGAGCCGGGCTCCTAGCCTCATAGTTATGTACGATGCTAGGAGTCCCTGCCTCTCTGTCGAACTACTGTCCCGTACTGAAAACATGTTTGTTGATCGAAAATGGTTTTATTGTGGGGTTACAACACCCCCACCACAGGCAATGTTCACACCTGTGTTGTGACATTCTGTTCTGCCGGTCCGGGCTCATTGAAATCAATGTGTGCACGGTCCATTAATTGCAGACAGCCCGCAGATAACACTCCGCGGCCATCCGAGCTGGAATCACGGACCGTGCACATGGCTACGACCAAGTGCATGAGGGCAAGGAAATGATTGAATAGGCTACATACAGTGCGTTTTTTTGTTTGTAGCATTTTTAGGGAATGTGGCGTTTCAAAATGCTGCATGATCTAAGTATGGTGTTTTTTTTCTGGGGTTTTCCCCCATAGGCTTCTCTATAGGACTTTATTAAACACCATTTAAAAAAAAAACAAAAAAAAAACAAGAATGCATGTACAAAAAGGACGAAAGAAACAAAAACAACCAAATACATATTTAAAAACACCATTTAAAAAAAGCTGTTGTTTTTACATGCAATTTAAAATGCCAGACAAAAACAGTGTGTGAAGGAAGCCTAAAGGAAAGTTTGTAAGGCCCTTTTTACACAGGCCAATGATCGGGCAAAATAGTATTCATATAAACGCTCATTCCCCTGTGCAAACAGGACAACGATCAGCCGACGAACGTGGAAACGCTGATCTTTTATGCGGCAATAAACGTGATGGAAATGTATGGGAGCGAATGATCGTAGTAAGGATCGCTCATCCCCATACATAACCAATCATTGCTTCTGGTGAAAGGATAAAATAAGTGCCAAACGACGAGCTGTTTCGGTTAGTTTTCACAACCCATATTGGCCCGTCTAAAAGGACCTTCAGGCCCTGTTCACAGTTTTTTGCAGGCAGAGAATTCTGCCTGGAAAAATCAGCTCAGTTTTTTGTTTTTGTTTTTAAGTGGTTATGCCGCAATATTTTGCCCTGGTTTGGAGGTTTTTTTTTTTCTATTTCTTCCACAGAGGGAGTAACCGCGAGCTTTTTTGCCGAAAAACAGGTTTATTTCCGTCTCCCATTGCTTTCAATGGGGTTTTTGAGGCGGAAAACGCCTCAAGATAGTTCATGTCTCTTTTTCCAGCGAGCGTTTTTTTTGCTCACAGGAAAAAAACACCACCTCCCATTGAAATCAATAGGAGGCAATTTTGTCCGAAAAAAAAACTGTGTGAACAGGGCCTAAGGGTTTGTTTCACGTTTTATAGATTTGATTCCTTCTGCTTTGAAAAGTTTGAAATCTGCCGTGAACATCCGTAACAGAGTGAGCAGAATTCAAAAATCTGCAAACTGATGTGTGGAAATTTTAGAGAATTATCCATATCTCATCCACATGGCTAGTACTGTAATCCGCTGTGGATTAGTGTGCAAACCCACAAGAAAAATCTGCAGCACTTCAAGGAGCCCTGCACATGGGACGGAAGTGAGAAATTAAAAAGGCTATGTACACCTTTGAGGGTTTTTTTTTTTTTTTACTAGATTAGTCAGTGTGATTAGTGTAACTTTGTAAATGTTTTTTTTTTTTTTTTTTAAATTCCTTTTACTTTTGGAGATACAGCTTCTCTGTATTCTCCTATACACAGCAGCTGTATCGTTCGCTTTACACTGAATCCATCAGTCCCGCGGACCTGACTGGTTCAGTGTTGGCGGGTCCTGCATGTCTGACATGCTGGATCCACCTGTAATCGATCACATCTAAGTTATATACTTTATGTGCTAGTTTACAGGTGGATCCTGCGTGACCCGCCGACACTGAACCAGTCAGGTCCGCGGGACTGATGGATTAAGTGTAAAGCAAACGATACAGCTGCTGTGTATAGAGAATAGAGCAGCTCTATCTCCAAAAGTAAAAGGAATTTTTAATAAAAAACATTTACAAAGTTACACTAATCACACTGAGTAATCTATTTTAAAAAAACACCGCTTCAAAGGTGTACATAGCCTTAAAGACAATATATGAGAATGTTGCAAAAATTGTCTAAATTTAAAAAAAAAAAAAAAATGTATTACGATTTATTAAAACTAAAAAAGGTCGTGCTGGACTCTCAGCAGATTAGATGCACTTGTATAGGATGATCATAGTCAAGCAGCAGTGGAAGAAAAAATAAATTCTACACTCCAATGAAAATGATCTTCGTCTGAACAAGATTCACCATAGATGGTTCCCAGCAAATGGTGGGCGCATTCATAGAGAAGACTTCTCCTTATTTAATGGGATTTCAAGAAAATCCCTAGCATGTCCGATAGCTGGGCTTCTGCCTGTTTGAACATAGTGGCAGCGCCACTAGGAAATGGCTAGTCCTAAAGCCTCTGGCAAAAGCCAAGCGCGGACAACAAAAGACAACGCGACCGTTTCTCTAAAGAAAGCTCAGTGGTCGGACATTGATGGCATATCCTGGCAATATGCCACAAACTGCTATATGGACTGGGTCAAAGATGTCTTGTCTGAATATGCAGGTAAAAAACTGACCTGACATACTCGTTTTCCAGGACAGAATACAGTTTATGCCATACACAAGTGGTCGAATCCTGTTAAAATAGGAGAATTCACCAATAAACATGTAATGTGTACAGTCAGCTGAGCGTATATAGGACTAGATTGTAGCCTCTCTTCATGAGCCACTAGGTTATAAAATATTGATTTTTCTAATGTTTGCCCATTTACTTGTGCACCACAATAACCACATTGCTTTATCAGAACCCGGATCGCTACCAAGTCTATTAGTATGGACATACATAGAAAATCTTATAAAAACACAATTTCCTTCAAAACTAAAACCTCAACTGAAAAAACACCAACATGTTCTAGATCTACGTTTTATTTTATAGCAACGGTAGATTATCCAGATAGATGTTTAAAGACCTACTCTATACTTACCCAAAATAATAGACACCGTACATGGAAAAGTACCACTTGGAGCCACTAACATATTAAAGGAGTTATCCCATCACAACAACTTATCAGTTATCCACAATATAACCGATAAGGGTTTGATCTTTGGGTGTCCCAGCACTCGAGAACAGAGGTCCCAAGTCCTTGTATGAACGACAAGTCACGCATGTGCGCTTCCGCTCCATTCACGCTCTATGGGACTGCTGGAGATCGAGTACAGCACTCGGCTATCTCCAGCAGTCCCATAGAGTCAATGGAGCGGAAGCGCGCATGCGTGACCTGCCTCTCCAATCATACAGAGGACTCAGGGTCCCAGCGATGGGGCCTCCAGCAAACACTATCCTTTAAAAGACGTTGTCTAAGACTTTCAGTAGATTGCCTAACCTTAGGTCATGCCCTTAATGTATGATCGATGGGGGTCTGACCCTCGGGCCTCCCATAAATCAATGAAAGGCTTTATGTCTATTCAAGCACAGCACCGTACATATGGGTGTGGCTGTGTCTGGTACTGCAGCTAAGCCCATTGAAATATACAAGCGCCGCAACCACTTAATTCCGCTGATTGGTGGGGTTTCTAGGGGTTGTACCAGTACCGGTAATATATTGATGGCCTAATGTTATGGGAATAGGTTGAGCTCATAAAACACTACATTACTCTGTGCTGCTGAAATCCCCCTCTGCAGCTATACAATATAAATCTTTAAAATACTTACAATAGGCCTACAACAAGCCTGTGCTAGACAAAAAAAAAGGAAAAATAGCCCAATGCTAGTCAAAAGTGATTTATTTGCACATAACAGCCAAACAATTGCAATTGGTCTTACAAAATTTTTAAACACACATACAAAGCAGACAAGTTTGGCTATGCCAGAGAATTAAAATATACCATACTCCAAACATGGTTTACTAAATAAAACAAAAACTGTACATATATCATTTGTCTATTAGTAACTACAATGTCACCCTAAGATGCTGCTCAGACCAAATGCAGAAAATGATTCACAGAATGCGGAGCCATTGCGTGGACTCCAAGTAAGATATGGGGAAAGAGATTTCACATTTATATCACTTTCTATCCTAAACGTGAAAATACTAAAGTGTATTGTATTTATTTATTTTTAAAGGGGGATTTAAAGGATATAAAATGAAAAACTACAAAAAAAAGCAAGTACTTCTCAGTCAATATAAGATCTTATGACACTACATACATTTAAAAATAAAAAAAAGGAAATTAAAGGGTTAATATTAGTCAACACATCTGTCAATCATTTACAGGGGCTCAGTACGACGCACTTTTTTTTTTTTTTGTTTAAAAAAAATATCTAAAGTATGGTTAAAATTAACGCTAGCAAACAAACCAGGCAGATACTGGGAAAAAAAATCCTTAATGGTTTTATTTGAAGATCTTTGAGCTTACATCTCTGTTAAACCACCAAATTACAAAATTATGCAAAAAAGGTAAAATAAATTCCTTGTGCTTTCCAAAACAATTAGTACCATGCTATTGTTAAGGCAGCACCACGTTCTACTACAGTCCGGACCACAATCTGGTCAACGTCTTTTATCTTTCCTGTCTGATTTACGGTCTCTCTCATTTCTTGATGGCCTTTTGCCTGACCGGCTACCTTCGGAAACAGTCCTCTTCCGGTCAGACCTTGATGAGCCTTTATCCTTGGATCCTTTGGCGTCTCTGTTACTGACTTTAGAAGACTTGTGACTCCTCTCTGCTCCAGTTGTTTCTCTTTCCCTTCGCTTCCTCTCAACGCTTCTCCTGCGTTTCTCATCCCTGACATGCCCTCTCGCTCGGCTCCGGCTTCGACTTTCACTGCTACTACTACTGCTGCTACTGCTGTCGCTCCCGCTGCTGCTACTACTGCTGGAACTGCTTGGACTGCTGCTGCTGGTCGAGCTGCTTCCCCCACTACTGCTTGAGCTAGAACTACTGTTAGAACTACTGCTGCTACTACTCCGGCTTTTGCTCTTGCCTACTTTGTTCCTGGTTCTTCCACTACTTCTGCTTCTCTTTTCTTTATGTTCTGAGGAGGTAATCTGGGTCTGCTCTACTTGGGGCTCTATATTATTTATGGTTGTTGCTGCAGCTTCCTCTCTTGCAGGCACCGGCTCTTCTTCCACACGGTAGTGTGATTCTAGCCTGGTCTGGGGCTCATAATGAGCTGGTGGATGAAACATAAGTTCTGTCTCTCGTTTCTTTTCTTGTTTTTCGGCAGATACGGTTTCTATTTCAGGCCCAAATGGTTTGTCGGTTTCTGTTTCCTCATTAACTTTACTTTCTGACTGATCATCAGCTCTCTCCTCACGCTCTACATCCTTACTAATGTTAAAATCATCACATGATTCATAAACACTTGCCTGACTAGTATCCAGTGTCTGCTGATGCTCCTCTTCCTCCACGATGACGCTTTCCTCCGCTTCCTTTGCTTCTTCCTCAACCTCTATCTCCCTTTCTTCCCATTTACTAATCTGTGGCTCCTCTACCTCAACCCTACCCTCTTCCTCAATCTTTTCCTCAGCCTTAGAATCGTCACCATCTTCCATAAGACTAATCTCCTGCACCACTTCTACCTCTCTTAATGTAACACTAACATCCTTCTCTTCCTCAAAGGTGTCCTCCATCTCTATGTCATTAGGCAGGTTACCTGTCTCCTCATCTATCTCATGCCGAGCCACCTTACCATCTTCTGGGTCCTCCTTCTGTTCTTCGTCGTGCTTCTTTTCTTGATCTTTGAAGGAATGGCGCCTAGGCCTAGCCTCCATTTTATTCAACTGTTCTGCGAATTCAGCCCGTCTACTTTCAAATATAGCTAAAACAAAAGAAGGCGTGGTAAGAGCTTAAAAAAATCAAAAAAATAATCTAATATATGAATTTATGTAGCCGAATAAAGGACTCCGCGATGATCAGAACCGTCAACATTCAAGCTGAATGGGCCATGAAACTACACGCCACATCTACGGGCTTCACAACAAACAGGTATGGACTTACCATTCATCTTTTTCTGCGACTCGTCAAATAACTTCTGAGTTGGTGGATACATTCTGCCAGGTATGTAGAACAGGTGAGGTCTAGTTTTGGTTCTTATATACTTAATAATTTTCACATTATGTTCATTCCATTCTTCTTGCTGAAATGAATTAAGAAAACACATTAGAAACAATAAAAGCCGACCCGTACAAACTCCGATGAGGATATAACTACTCACCAAGTGTGCCAGTTCAACTTTCTGCTCCAATAGTCGCAACTCAGTCTGTTTGGCACGTCTTTCCTCAAATAACTCTCGCCTCTCATTTTCCACCTGTTTCTTCTCTTCTTCTGCCTGCACTTCAAGCTTTTGTTCAATTTCTTGTCGTCTTTTTTGCTAAAGGCCAATAAGAAAACATTTTATAATGCAGGTCTTTATAGGGTTAAAGCACATAGGTCTATTCTCCTATCTAACCCATCAGAGAGAGGGAGATGCGGACCTCGAGAATACAATTTTCTATGATTTGATTCAGTATTGTCATGAAAAATTATGCTCAACCCTTCCGCTGCTGCAAAATCATTAACATTTTTGACATACACAAATAAACCTAAATTATACAAAAAAACTAACAAAAAACGAAACACATTATACCCCCATATTTTCGGAAAGTAGACACAGCCACTCATGGGTGCTCCTTCAAACAATTTTGGATCAAAGTGTAACATTGTGTAAAAAATGCATAACTAGTTTGTGACGAAAAAAAACCCTTTAAATGAGCACATATCCTCCCTGGTTGGTTAAGGGGTGGGGAATCTGAGTGGGTGTCATAACGCGAAAAAAAGTTCCTGAATCACTAAAGGCTGTACAAGGGTGGGAGTAGATAGGTGTTAAGTGTTTGATCGCTGGGCGTCCCAGAACTCAAGAGAACGGAGGCCTGAGTCCCGGTATGAACAGCGCGGCAGGTCACGTATGTGCGCTGCTGCTCCATTCACTCTCTATGGGACTGCCGGAGATAGCCGAGTGCTGTACTCTCTCCAGCAAAACCAGATTGAATAGAGCGGCACCGTTCATACTTTGACGCACATTGACGCTTTCTGAGTGAGGTCTGTTTTTCACAGATGGATTCCTAGGAGATGCTGAAATAAAGCAGTCCGTTACAGACAAAAATAAGACACGTTCTATATTTCGTGGATCATTTCTACGGCACATCTGTAAATATACCGAAAGGTGTCCGTGACCAATAGAAACTAATGGATCCGCAATTTGATCTGTAATTACGGATCCGCAATTGCGCATGAAAACGACGTTCGTGTGCATGGGGCCTGAGGCCTTAAAGAGATAAAAAAAACAGGAAGATTAATTTTTATCCTGCGCCCTGACTATTGCACCTAGGGCTCTGGGAGTGCTGCATACCAAACACTGCTTAATGACAGATTTACCCGTATACACTCATACAGTAAAGCAGTCAATCAGTAGTGTATGCTAAGCTCAGCAATGCCTACCACTGAGTCACCGTGCTCCTGCATTAGTGTGAGCATGAACCTACAGTGCACTGGGATTAAGGTTATTCTGCAGGCATTCATTTAGCTTCTGATTAAAAGGTGTTGTGTCAAGATTAGACATTTATCACCTACCCTGTGGATAGGTGATAAATATCCATCACGGAGTCCCACCCCTGGTATCCCCACAACCACGGTTGATTTCCCCGTTACTCCTCAGTGCAGGACCGCAGCAATGAGCAGGATTTAATGAAGCGGCGGTCAAGAATGAATGCTGCCACACATTCCAGGTCTATGGGACGGACAGACAGCAAAGTGATTGTCCTCAACTCAAGCTCCCCATTACTGTCGTTGTGAAGTGAGGAACGGGGGCTCAGGACCCCCATTTTAGTGATTGTAGGGGCCCCAGCGCTAGGGCCCCCAGTGATCAGACATTTATCACCTACACTGTGGATAGTAAAGACACTTATCCTGGAAACACAGGCAAAAAAAAAAAAATACAATCCCGACAGTAATAATTGAACAATTTTCAGTCTCTATAAATTATACCAGTGCTGTCCCAATGATTGTCCCTTTTACAGCATTATATCCTCATTATTGCATATTTTATATATAAAGCAAATGTAGAAGAATAAAAATAAAATTACTCTTTCTGTGGCAACATTAGATTCTTGTTTGAATTTTTGCAGAGTACCCATCAACAGGCCAAATATTCGCCGATTTCTGAGGGAAAAAAAATAAATTATAACGTCGTTACACTTATGAACAGCATGTTAATACAGGTTAGTGGTCTATCAGACTTAAACGGCCAACTCCCATGTTGGACATTTTTGGCATGTTGACAGGACATGCCATAACTGTCAGGAAGGTGCTGGTCCCAAAAAAATAAAAAATAAAAAACCCTCAGCCAATGAGCCAAAAAAACGCAGGACATGTTTTTGCTGTTGGGAAGAGCATAAATCATATGCACTATACATAAAACATTAACTATGCAAACACATTGAATTACCTACAATGTGCGGATACGGTTTTACAGTCTGTATTATAGCTCAAAACGGCAATTTGACTGATTGCCATTGGAAACAAACAAGCTTGTCGTCAGTCACAGTTTAACCCCTTAGTGACCAGCCCATTTTAGGCCCTAATGACCAAGCTATTTTATTCGTTTTTCTATAGTCGCATTCAAAGAGCTATAACGTTTTTATTTTTTCATCTACATAGCTGTATGAGGACTTGTTTTTTGCGGGATTAGTTGTGCTTTTTAATGGCACCATTTTTGGGTACATATAATTTTGTATATTAACTTTTATTAACCTTTTTGGGGGGGGGATTATAAAAAAAACCTGAAATTCCGCCATTGTTCTATGCGTTTTTAAATTGACGCCGTTCATTGTGCGACGTAATTAACATGTTACCTTTATTCTATGGGTCGGTACGATTACGGCGATACCACATATGTGGAGGTTTTTTTATGTTTTACGACTTTTGCACAATAAAAACACTTTTGAACTAAAATTATTTGTTTTTGCATCGTTGCTTTCCAAGAGCTGTAATTTTTTTATTTTTCCATCAATGTAGTGATTTTTTGGGCTTGTTTTCTGCGGGACAAGACGTAGTTTTGAATGGTACTGTTTTGGGGTGCATGGGACTTGATTCATTTTTATTATGACTTTTTTGGGGGCAATGGAAAAAAATTGCAATTTCGCCATAGTTTTTTGCGTTTTTTTTTACGGTGTTCACTTTGCGGTTTAAATTACATATTAACTTTATTAATGGAGTCATTACGGTCGCGGCGATACTACATGTGTACTTTTTTTTTTTTTTTACACTTTTACTAAATAAAACCACTTTTTATGGAAAAAAATGGATTTATTTTTTTACTGTACTTTTTATTAATAATCTTTATTTCACTTTGATGACTGATTTTATTAGTGCCACTAGGGGACTTTACTGTGCGATATTCCGATCGCTGCTATAATGCTCTGGTATACTTCGTATACCAGAGCATTATTGCCTGTCAGTGTAAATCTGACAGGCAATCTGTTAGGACGTGCCTCCGGCGCGTCCTAACAGGCATATGTCCAGGGCAGACCTGGGGGCTTTTATCAGTCCCCCGGCTGCCATGACACCCCATCGGAGACCCGCGATTGCATTCGCGGGCCGCCGATGGGTGACAGAGGGAGCGCACTCCCTCTGTAAACAAAGTTAAATGCTGCGGTCGCTATTGACGGCGGCATTTAACGGGTTAAACGGCCGCGATCGAAGTAAACTTCGATCGCGGGCGTTGGAGCAGGAGCTCAGCTGTCATCAGACTGCAGAGCCCCGGCTCCTGCCTGCACGGGAGACCCGTGCAGGACTTAGACTAGGCTGACGTGAAAAGGCGTCAGCCTAGCCTAAAGCCCATTAGTGAATCACGTAAAAAGGCGTATTAGTGGTCACTAAGGGGTTAACAGCATAGAGGAGCTCAAATTATAAAAATAATGCCGTGGGACAGTGAGCGTTCCAAACTTCAGTTTACTCTATCTTCTGAGCATGTATGAAATATAATCCTAAATCTACCTTTGTTTCCCTTTTTCATCCATGTTCTGATCTTGTATAAGATCTCGGCGTGTACGTTCTTTGGAGGTAGCAACAACTGAGGATTGCAACGCTGGCTGTTAAAAAAAAAAAGTATTAAAATATCACAAAGGGTTGAGTTTAGGTAACAGTAAGGGAGTATATTGTAAATGCTTCAAATACATAAACACCAAAAACTTACTTTCTTATCATCCTCTTCCTCAGCGTCGCTTTCCTGGCGTGACTCTCTCCTCTGTCGCCGTTCCCCACCCAGCCTAAAATATTAAAACGAAGTTACGTTAACACCCAAGAGTTTTGTTTTTTAATGAAATCTCATAAGAATAAACAAAAGTGAAATAATTCAATTTGGTGCATTGAGAGAAAAATAGCCCCTAGCAAGGATAAAATCCATGAAAAAGCAAATTAGAGCATTGTCTTGTAAGGGAAAGAATATATCTCCTCATATGCCCTGCCATTGCTTAGCTATAATTTCTTCCTTCTGTTTTCCAAAAGTGAGAAGAAAACGGAAGACATTACAGATCCCATAGATGGTTACATATCATTGCTAGGCATATGGATATCCATCTGGGGTCTCCTGCTTGAAAACCTCCCCTCTATTAGTTAGCGCAGAAAGCTTCTGGCTGACTCAGACTGGCCGTGTATCATAGTTTGCTATTCATTTGAACGGGTACCATATAAAAATACTTACCCTGCAGCTGCCGCTGCAGTGGAAATGTGGTTGCCTGCGAAATTCCCCAGCAAAAACAGCTAATTTTCAGGCAGCTTAGTTATAAAAAAAAGGGGTTGTATTGAAACAGCCCTTTAAATTTTGTTCACACAGTACAGCTCTGATGGCGTTTTTCCACAATATAGGACATCCTCCTTTTAAGCTACTTTCACACGACAGTGAAAAAAATGGCCATTAAAACTGATCAACGGTCAGTTTTTAATGGCAATTTTGCATCAGTGTGTCTCCAAATGGTCATCTATTTCCAGTGCGTCTGTCCGTTTTTAATGGCCGTTAAACCAAATGGAATTTATTTGTCTCAACCCCCTGAAAACACCAGTGTGCCCATGTAGTGACACAATGCCCGTTGATAGTGCCCACATAAAGCGCCACAGTCCCCTGTAGACATGTCCTACTTTTTGACAGCCAGTATTAACAGGCCGTTAAAAAAAAAACACCATGTGAATACAGGCATAGAACTACATAGAACCTCAGTCGTGTGAATGTAGCCTTATACTTTTTATAACCCACTCCTACGTTTGCATGTGTTTTTGTTTGTGTAAAAAAAAATAAAAGCTACCAAACTATAATGCATGGGAAAAAAATAAATCTAAAAAAAAAACTATAAGGGTATGTTCACACACAGAATAAAGACTGCAGATTTCCACAAGTGATTTAATTGTGGAAAATCCACAGCATATAACAATAGGAGAGGAGATTATAAGATTGAAACAAATCTCATCCACAAGCTGTGGAAAAAAATCTAACAAAAAAAATGTTCATAAATTGACCTGCAGGTCGTATTTTTAACCAGAGGCTACATTTGATTCTGCAGCAGCATCGGCGTTTGCAGGTAAGTCGATGTAGCTACTTACCTGCAAACTAGGGATGCACAGTGCATCGAAACTTCGATACTGTTTCGATACTGTGGATCCCTAAACGGTTCGATACCGCTATTTCCTGTATTTCGATACGGAGCTGCGCAGCCGCACAGCGCAGTATAGTAATACATGAATGTATGGGAGCGTGGCTGCGGCTGTGTAATTCAGCCACAGCCCCGCTCCTGAGTCATGATAAGTTCGCGGGGTCAGGATGATGCGATGCGGCCAGCGCTGCACTAATGAGCGGAGGCACTGGAGATAGAACACCCCCATGTTCTGTCTCCAGTGCCTGAACCGCCGCTCATTAGTGCAGCCCCGGCCGCATCACCTCATGCTGACCGCGCGCGCACTTCCTCTCAAGAGCGGGGCAATGTCTATTACACAGCCGCAGCCCCGCTCTATAAAGGCAGAGATCAGAGAAACCTCTCATCTCCGCCGTTATTCCCCTAAATGCTGCGATCACAGCGGACTGCAGCATCCAGGGGAAAATGAGCAGGGGGGATCCCCTGGATCACAGGGAATTCCTGTGACGCGATCGAGGGCCATACCATATATGGGCAGACAGCCCAGGGTCTGTTGACGGACCCCAGGGCTGTCTTACCATATTTCATGTTGTTAGGACATACCTAGGTATTTCCTAACAACTGCCTGTGTGCTATCCGTCCACAGGCTAATGTACTGGGATATATCCGATATATGTCAGTACATTAAAGTTTAAAAATAAAGTAAAAACAAAGTATTGTCAAATTTTTAAAAAAATACACCTTCACCTTTTTTACAATAAACATTAAAATAAGTCTCAATACATAAAATATACACATTCAGTAATGGCGCGCACAACAATTTTTTTGCATCATTTATGATGTGTACGCTGTAAAAAAATTAAATAAAAACACGGCTTTCATTCACTTATTAATGTGAGGCGCGAGGTGCGATGAATTTAACCTCCATGTTCCTCACATTAATAGTAATTAACCCCATCATGTACCTCGCACATTAACCCATTATGACTGAGAAACATGATGGGATTAATTACTATTAATGTGAGGCGCGTTCAAAATTCATCACACGTCGCGCCTCACATCAGAAAATGGAAGAATTTTTTTTTTATTACTGTTGGCAAAAGTATCGAAATTGGTATCGAAATCGCAATACTAAACGAAGTATCGGTATCGAAGTCCAAATTCTGGTATCGTGACATCCCTACTGCAAATGCTGATGCTGCTGCAGAATCAACTGTAGCCTCTGGTGCCGATGTGTCCTCGTTCGTCCGACACGATGCAGGACCTGGGGCAGGAAGTGACGTCACAGCGTGATCTCTCGAGAACACGGCTGTGTGTCTGTGCACTGCCAGAAGCTGGGTGTTAACGAAGAGAAGTGGATGATGCTGATTCGTCAGCATCATACACTCCTAGTCACAACGCCCAGCTAGTAAAAGAAGTAAAAACGCCCAGATGTACACACATAATACACGCCCAGTTGTACTTTAACTTTAAACACGCCCAGTTGTACTTTAGAAAGCCTCATTTGCATAAATATAAAAGTGGTCATAACTTGGCCAAAAATGCTCGTTTTTTAAAAAAAAAAAACGTTACTCTTATCTACATTGCAGCGACGATCTGCTGCAATAGGAGATAGGGGTTGCAAAATCTGGTGACAGAGCCTCTTTAAGAATCATCCCCGGAGGCAGGGTCGGATGGAGAACAGGGAGGTGTCGCTATGACAACTGAAAACAGGGTAAGTATTTTTTTCCCAATAGTCTTTCCGCAGCAGATTCTGCCCTAAAATCTGCTCCACGATTTGGTGCAGTTTTCGGACGGAATTCACTGCAGCCTCCAGGGCAGATATGCGGTGTACTTTTACAAAGCGTATCAGACCTGTGTGAATACACCCATATGCAAACATTGATATTAGGAATTAGGCCAAACAGTCACGACTAATAGTAGAATTTACCTGCTCAGGGCACCTTCAGAGTCTCGTTGTTTGGCTGGGGGTCCTCCTCCGCTATCTGAGAGTCCACGCCTGCAAATACAAGAATTTTATTGCCAACACCCGACACTGTATGCTAAGATAATAGGACATCACTTACTACGATGGCCAAACCGATTAAATGTGAAGAGCCTTAAATGATGGCATCCTCTTAGTTTCGGAGGCAGAAAAGAATAGTGCTGAAATAATATATATATATTTATTTGTGCAGGGCCTGGTAGGGACGGTTCGTAACACAGGGATTCACTCGTAAGTGTTCTTTAAATGCCAGTATTATCTATTGAGATTACCTATGCAACTTGTTATTTATGCTATGTATATGCTTCTGCGCTTGTACCTATATTGTGCACGGAATGTTTATTGTTCAATAGAACGAGTGAACATTTTTTTTTAAATACCAGTATTATCCACCACACCCTTAAGTGCTACACCAAGTTAACACGCCATACGTTTTGCCCAGAGGGTTCCTTGAATTCATTTTTATTTCAGTGTCTAATATATTAGAAGGCTTAGCAGACTGATATGTACAGTACCACAGCAACATTTATTAGCGGATGTAGTTTTAAAACAAGCAATTTATGTAAGGCCCTGTTCACACAGAGTTTTTTTTGCAGGAGGAAAATTCTGCCTCAAAATTCCATTTGGGATTTTGATCTGCCTGCACGCCGTTTGCCACGATTCTCGCTGCGTTTTTTGCTCGCGCACATTGAGTGTTACTGGCAAAAAACAAAGCAAAATACGCTTTCTCTGCCTCCCATTGATGCCAATGGGAGTTCAGAGGCGCAAACGCCCGAAGATAGGGCATGACGCTTCTTTTTACTGCGAGCCGTTTTCCGCTCTAGGTAAAAAACGCCGCTGCCTCCCATTGAAATCAATGGGAGGCATTTTTGGTTGTTTTTTGGCGCGGTTTCCGCGTCAAAAAACTCTGAACAGGACCTAACTGAAAAGTGGGTGCTTGAAAATGAAACTTGATAATATTGACAGAAATAAAATAAAATAGTAATAATTACCGTAGCACAATGCCACCACGGCCTCTACCTCCAATCGCATTTGCACCTGTGACAGTCTGCCGCCTTGTTGGGGCTGGCCTAGAAAGTAAGTCACAAGTGGTAATATTGAGTAGACATTACAGAATACAAATCTTCATTGAAGAACAATTAACCCCCTAAGAACCAGGCCAATTGTCATGTTTTTTCCACTTTGCCTTCCTACATCAATCATTTTTTTCCCTGTCAACATAGCTGTATGAGGGCTTGTTTTTTGCAGGCCAAGTTGTTTTTTTAAAGCAGTTCAGTCACTTGAATGTGCAAAATATATTGTGCAGTTTGGCTTATAGGAGCAATAAAAGATTACACTAGACTCAGTTATAAGTCCAGTCTATTCATGGGGAAAGCCCTTCCCCTACTTGGAGGAAACAAATCGGCTGCTGTATGCAGAAACAGCAGCCAGCTGTCAATTTAGGAAAAATGAATGGGAAAATGTAATATACGGTTGCAGATTCCTTCATAGCGGGAGTCCCTCTTGAAAAAGGGACATTACAATGGAACAACCCCTCTGAACAGTCTACACCGGGGGTGCACAACCTGGAGCCCAGGATGATGTCCAATGCGGCACCTAAACATCAGGACAAAAACGTTTGTCTGTGTCCCGACATCAAAAATACAGGGCTGTCAAAAGACAACCACATCCTTCTCGTGCATAGAAGGGAGTGCGGACATTAGATGGCTCTTCCTTGCACCGATTACAGGGAGTGGCTGGCCCGGTTACGGGAACATTGTGTCGGTGGCACTTATCAGGGTTTTGCCGGGCTGTACGGGTTCTATTTTAGCCCCTTGGAGACGCAGCCAACTTTTGGAGTTACATTTTTTACTCCCGGCCTTCGAAAAGCCACGACTTTTTTATTTTTTCATCCACGTAGCCGTTTTGAGGGCTTGTTTTTTGAGACACCAGTTGTTGTTTTTAACGGCACCATTTAATGTGCCATATAATTTACTGGGAAACTGAAAAAAATATATATTAGTGGTGAAATAGGCAAAAAAATAGCGATTGAGCCATTGTTATTTTGGGTTTTCGTTTTTACTGCATTCACGTGTGGTAAACGACATGTTAATGGTATTCTATGGGTCGATACGATTACGGCAATACCAAATATATATATATTAATTTTTTTTAACACTTTTATAAACAATTATTTTGTGTCGCCACTTTGAGAGCCATAACTTTTTTACATTTTCATCGATTGAGAGATGTGAGGGCTTATTTTTTGCAGGGTGAGCTGCAGGTTTTTTTGTACCGTTTTGAGGTGCATAGGACTTTTTATCCCATATTTTTGGGTGACCTAAGGTGACCAAAAAACAGAAATAATTAAGTTTACTTATTTTTTTACAGAATTCAGCATGCGGGATGAATAACAGTTTTAGAATAGTTCAGACTTTTACGGGCACGGTGATACCAGTTATGTCCATTTGTATTCTTTTTTTAACCTTGCTTTTGGAAAGAAAAAAAAAAGCGGACAGGGGTTTTCTGTGCAGAAAAAAATAATAGTTTAACTGGTTTTTATTATTCCCCCTAGTAAACTTGACCCAGCGATCGTTGGATTGCCTGCACGATATACTGCAATACTAATGTATGGCAGCATATTGTGATTTTTACAGGCTCCCATCAAGCCCTGCCTCCGGATGTCCCATAAAAATGAATGTAGCGCTGTTCGAGCATGCGTACCAATGCTCCAGTCTCATGGAGCTCTTTCAGAGTGTTTCAGTCCCCCATTCTCCTTATAGCTATGGGCCCCAATGGTCAACCCCACCGATCACACATGTATCCCCTATCCTGTGGATCCAGTGAACAGGAACACAAAGATGGCAGACCTTGGGGTCTTCATTAGGCCCCCATGACTGCCTCGTGGGGGAGGGGAAGCGTTTAGCTGTAGGTAGGGGGGGGGTGGTCACCCCCTATTTCAAACAGCTTAGCTGCTGCAGTCGCTATGGACTATGGTATCTAAGTGGTTAAATGGGCATAATGAAAATGGCGTTGGATTCCGGCCACTGCAGTGAGGAGTCGGCTGTAATGTATGGCAGACACCCGCTCAGAATGGAGCGTGCTCAGCCTATGAGCCCTCTCCATACTACCCATTGGCAGGTCTTACATACATGTACGTAGTACGTCGCCAAGGAGTTACGCAACTGAAAAAGGAGCAATCCAGAAAAAACTGCTACTATGCTATGCCAAGCGCAGGCCATCGGGGGTGGTGCAGAACTGGAATACTCTCTTTGGATCCCTGCAAATCTGAGTAAATATTTCAGTCATTACGTGGTTCTTACATGGCTTTCCCTGACTCCTGAACAGTGACTCTACCTTGTTATGCAGAGGCGCATCCCGCAGTGCTGTATCTAACCAATATTGTGCACAGTACTATGGAGAAAACTACACTCAGTCTCCCAATCCTTAATCAACTGATAACAGAGAACAGCTTGAAATCAACTGTCCAGCAAAAAGACAAGATGCACGTTAGGACTAGTAAGCTATATGCACCCCAGAAATGCAACCAACACCAAGGTCACGTGAATGAATGAATCAAAAGGTGACGGCATTATTACTATGGTGACCAAAGTGAAAGTGGAGGCCGCGCCCTCACCACCGAGACGTGACTGGATGCACTGGTGCTCGGGCCACGCGCCTCATGTCCGCTTAGAGCTCGGCATCCTCTCATTCACACCACACCTCTCAGACACAGCGGCTTACATACCTAGCATCGTTTGGGTCGCGGCCAGTCAATTTACGTATGTTTTCGTCCACATTTTTCAGACTCTCCTTCGCCTTTTCCAGTTGTTCTTGCAAAGTGCGCACAGCTACCGCCATCTTGTCCGCCCAACTCTATCGAGAACCACTTCCGGGTAACAGAACTAAAAGCAGGCGACCTGGCGTGGCGCTTCCAATCAACACCGGAAATGACGAATTAAAAGCGCGCCCGACAGCTTTGACAAATCTAAAGAAAGGGGCGGGAACAAACTAGGCAAATTAGCTTCCCTCACAAACTAGTGATTGTAGTCACTCGCTGCCTAACATCATCTATGAGAACTGGCGAGAAAAAGGAGTGATATTGTTGCCCATATCAACCAGAATCCACTCTTCATTTTCCCAGTTCAGTATTTAGAATAGTATTGGAACTTTTATTGGTTGTTTATATGGATAAGACGGTTTTGAAATATTAGGCCTAAGAATTTTTGTCAATAAACAACATGCCCAGATGTCTTATGTAGGTTCAAATGGGGATGGGCGACAACATGGCCAGGATGGTTGGTGGTCCCGTTTTCCAAGCAGACATACCACCGACTCTCTTGGCGACGTCTTCCACAGTCACTTTTTTCTTTGCTTCAATGTTTTCCTATAGGGAGTTGCAAGTGACCATGTGACCAGGGACACTTAGGGTGTGGCTTATTTGGTGGGTGCGTCTTATGGGACGTGGCTTATCTGGTTGGTGTGGCTAATGGGCGTGGCTTTCTTCCCAGAATCTCTGCAAAGAAATAAAAGCACAACATTTTAAAAAAATGGCAGAAAAAAAATTATGGTGGCCAGTATTGTTCTCTGGTTATCTGGTTGTTTACAGGCAGGTGATGTCTCACTATATCACTAGCGCTAGGCGATATGTGCTTAGCACTACTGGTAGTGTAAAAAACAGCGTATATAGTGCAACACTCAGTGCCCCTTGTAGATGGTGCTCCACGCTGCCTCCAGTAGATCGTGCCACACGCTGCTCCCTGAAGATATTGCCACACGCTGCTCCCTGTAGATATTGCCACACACTGCTCCCTGTAGATATTGCCACACACTGCTCCCTGTAGATATTGCCACGCACTGCTCCCTGTAGATATTGCCACGCATTGCTCCCTGTAGATATTGCCACGCACTGCTCCCTGTAGATATTGCCACGCACTGCTCCCTGTAGATATTGCCACGCACTGCTCCCTGTAGATATTGCCACGCACTGCTCCCTGTAGATATTGCCACGCATTGCTCCCTGTAGATATTGCCACGCACTGCTCCCTGTAGATATTGCCACGCACTGCTCCCTGTAGATATTACCACGCACTGCTCCCTGTAGATATTGCCACGCACTGCTCCCTGTAGATATTGCCACGCACTGCTCCCTGTAGATATTGCCACGCACTGCTCCCTGTAGATATTACCGCGCACTGCTCCCTGTAGATAGTGCCACGCACTGCTCCCTGTAGATATTGCCACGCGCTGCTCCCTGTAGATATTGCCACGCGCTGCTCCCTGTAGATAGTGCCACGCGCTGCTCCCTGTAGATAGTGCCACGCGCTGCTCCCTGTAGATATTGCCACACGCTGCTCCCTGTAGATATTGCCACACGCTGCTCCCTGTAGATATTGCCACACGCTGCTCCCTGTAGATATTGCCACACGCTGCTCCCTGTAGATATTGCCACACGCTGCTCCCTGTAGATATTGCCACACACTGCTCCCTGTAGATATTGCCACACACTGCTCCCTGTAGATAATGCCACACACTGCTCCCTGTAGATATTGCCACACACTGCTCCCTGTAGATATTGCCACACACTGCTCCCTGTAGATATTGCCACCCACACTGCTCCCTGTAGATATTGCCACACATTGCTCCCTGTAGATATTACCACACACACAGCTCCCTGTAGATATTGCCACACAATGCTCCCTGTAGATATTACCACACACACTGCTCCCTGTAGATATTACCACACACACTGCTCCCTGTAGATATTACCACACACTGCTCCCTGTAGATATTGCCACACACTGCTCCCTGTAGATATTGCCACACGCTGCTCCCTGTAGATATTACCACACACTGCTCCCTGTAGATAATGCCTGAGTGCCTCCTGTAGATGGTGCCACACAGCCCCTGTAAATAGTGCTCTCTATAGATAATGCACAAATATGGAAAAAAAAATTGGGAACAGCCGCGCTCCTCCGAGACTTTTGTGGAATGGTCAATATCTTTGCCGGCTGCCAACCACTGCGGTCCCTCGGTGGATGAATCCTCCTTGCAGGGAACAAATATGTAATGAAGAGATGGGTAAAACATGCAGTATAATGTGCAGTATCGGCACCAGGCTTTGAAGGAAAAAAGCAAGGTTCTCTAAGGTATTTTTCAAAGGTACTTTTTATTGGAACGACAACGCGTTTCTGGACCGGACCGGTCCCTTCGTCAGGTCTGTAACACTGTTTGCACGTGCAAAGTACTTTCATTTGTAGTGAAAAAAACGGGAAAGCCCGGTGTAGGGCAGTTGTACTTCACATTTAAATTTGTACAAGTGGGTGGGGGGAATAACACCATATAGAGTAATACATTCAGTTTTACAGATGTTTAAATGAACAAAATATTCCATTCATATCATTACGCATTTAAAAATGTGCAGTTGTTATTATTTTGTTCATCTATTACATCATGGTCTTTTTTAGCTGAGGTCTTTATACTACTTGCTAGTATTCTCATGCTCGCAATGTCCGTAGACTGCGGTAGCTTATTTTGCATTGGTTTCCCATGCAACTGCATTCACATATATATGTTAATTGTTCCAGATTTCGTTCTTAGATATTAAGATCAGTGGCGTAGCTACCGCTATAGCAGCCGTAGCGTCTGCTACGGGGCCCGCAGCATGAGGGGGCCCATGCCACCCGTCGGCACGGGCCCCCCCCATGGCCGGAGGCTCCACTAGCAGCCGCCATGGCTGCTACAGCGCGACGCCACTGAAGTGGTTGTTCCTACAAAAGACATGCATCCCCTATCCACAGGATAGGGGATGCATGTGTGATCGCTGGGACGCCCAGCGATAAGGAGAACGGAGGACCGAAAGTTCCCCGAAGTTCTCCATGACAAACCTCAGACTTCCGGGGTCTGTCTGCAACTCCATAGAAATGAATTGTGCACTGGTCGCGCTTGTGCGCATGCGTGACCAGCGCATCTTAAATTTTTATTGAACTGCGCAGACTCCGGAAGTTCGAGGTTTGTCATGAAGATTTTCGGTCCCCCGTTCTCCTTATCGCTGCCAGCGATCACACGTATCCCCTATCCTGTGGATACATCTCTTTTGTAGGACAAACTATAGGCCGTTTTTTTTTGGGGGGGGGGGCTATGTGGCGTTATCTACGGGGGGGGGGTCTGTATGGCGTTATCTACAGGGGGGTCTAGCGTTATCTACAGGGGGAGGTCTGTATGGCGTTATCTACAGGGGGGGTCTGTATGGCGTTATCTACAGGGGGTGTTCTGTATGGTGTTATCTACAGGGAGGGGTCTGTATGGCGTTATCTACAGGGGGACTCTGCATGGCATTATTTACGGGGGGTCTGTATGGTGTTATCTACAGGGCGTGTCTGGCGTTATCTACAGGGGGGTCTGTGTGGCATTATCTACAAGGGGGACTCTGTATGGCGTTATCTACAGGGAGGACTCTGTATGACGTTATCTACAGGGGGGGGTATGTATGGCGTTATCTACAGGGGGACTCTGTATGGCGTTATCTACAGGGGGACTCTGTAAGGCGTTATCTACAGGGGGGTCTGGCGTTATCTACAAGGGGGCTGTATGGCGTTATCTACAGGGGGGCTGTATGGCGTTATCTACAGGGGGGCTGTATGGCGTTATCTGCAGGGGGGCTGTATGGCGTTATCTACAGGGGGGATTGGGGCTGTAAGACGTTATCTACAGGGGGCTGTGTATGGTGCTATCTATAGGGGGGCGCTGTGTGGTGGAATTTATAGGGAGGCACTATCTACAAGGAGGTGGGGGTTGTGTGATACCCAGCGGAGGGGGGGCCCCAGTCAAAAGTTTGCTATGGGGCCCAGTCTTTCCTAGTTACGCCTCTGATTAAGATCAAATAAAAATAAAAAGCCTACTTGTTATAGTCGATTAATTTGTGAGACTATGGGTAGTATCTTCCTTATAATTGTTAAAACATATTGTTGTGATTTATGCGCTAGTAAATCACAGATTTAATTCTTAAAGGTTAAAATGAAACGAGGTATCCAAAAATATATATGTATAAATATATAAGAGTACCCACTTATTAGGATGCACTTGGGCGATCTCTATAGTTAATGGCACAATGCCCCCTGTAGATTGTGCCGCACACCACCTGTTGATAGTGCCACACACACCCTTTTAGATACTACCACACACACCCCCTTGTAGATAGTGCCACACACACCCCCTTGTAGATTGACACACACACACACACACACACACACACACACACCCTCACCCTCACCCTTGTAGATGGTGCCAGACACACACCCCCTTGTAGATAGTGCCACAAACACCCCCTTTTAGATAGAGCTACACCCTCCCTGTAGATAGCTCCATTGGGGCTCCTTGTAGGAGTGCAATCCCTAGCCAGAGAGTTGCCGACGCTGTGGTTAGAGATTCCGCTCCAGAAAGAGTGAATGGCAGAGCAGAGAGCGGATAGTTTCCTGCTCTGCCATAGTATTTAATTGTATCTGCGTTCTAAAGAATGCAGATACAATTGAATATGGCAGTTGCAGGGACAAGTCCAGGACGGTAATTTGACGGGACTGTCTCTGTAAATTCGGGAAAGTTCTGGGAAATTTGGGACTGTTGGCAACTATTCTTATAGGGCGGAGGAGTCATTGGGTCCAGAGCTAGCCCTAGGGGTGTGCGATCTGTGCCATTGCACAGGGCGCATCACTCCAGCATGGGGAAGGGGGCGCTGCACTGGCTCCCTTCTCTTGCTTATTTCAGAAGGGCCCGTACCCGGTGACTCAGCGGCTGCCTTTCCGCCCGGGCGCTTCTCTCAGTGGCTTCTCTAGCGGCTGCTAGTGGTGACACCAGTCATGAGGGCGCCCATGCCACCCGTTGGAATGGGCACAACCATGGCCGACGGCGCCGCTAGCAGCCGCTGCTACAGCGGTAGCGATGCCACATTCAATAGTATCTGCGTCCTTAGGATGCAGATACTATTGAACACTATAACACTATCTACTAGCGCCACTGTAGCTCCCTAAAGGAGCGGAATCCCCGTGTGGCCGGGGATTTCGCTCCTGGACGGAGCACTTGATGTCTCTGATCATATATGGACAGTGACATCAGGGGCAACTCTTGAAGCGGTATCTCCGCTTCAGGAGTTGCCCCTGATGTCACTGTCCAAATATGGACAGAGACATCAAGAGCTCCGACCAGGATCGGAATCCTCAGCGACAGGGTGATTCCTCTCCTTCAGGGAGCTACAGGAAGGGGCGGTTATCTACAAGGGCGCTATGTGACACTACCTACAAGGTGGTGTCTGGCACTACCTACATGGGGGGTTTGTGGCACGACCTACAAGGGGGCTGTGTCGCACTACCTTCAAGGGGGCTGTGTGGCACTACCTACAAGGGGGCTGTGTACCTACAAGGGGCTGTGTGGCACTCTCTACAGGGGGCTGCGTGAGTTGCCGGCACTCACTTCCGCATCGCTGCACTGGTTTCTGTAGGGTACGCGCTCGCGTCCGGCCTTAAAGGGCCAGTGCACACACATGAGTAAATCTGTAATTAGCCCATGATCACCCTGGACTATAAAAACGGCTCTGTCCTTTCACTCATTGCCTGAGAGTTGTTGAAACACAACCCATGTTAGTCTTAGCAAATGGTCCCGTTTATAATAATTAGTATTTAATAATTAGTGTTATCGTGTGCCCGTGCCCTGCTACCTGTATCCCGTGAAATATCTGTTCCTGTGCCTTAACCTGTTGTAGTCCTGTTGTGCCACCGGTCATGCCTGCTGAAATACACCATGTCTGGTTTCTACAAGTTCATCTGTGCTGAGCCTCCATTACCGTCTGGACTATTTAAGGTACTATTGTACTAGGACTGTTGTTTGACCAACTGCTACTCTGCTACGCCGGTGCAGCCTAGTGGGTCCACATACCCACGGATTCTGACAGTACGCTCAGGCCATGGACCCTGCTGGTGAACCCAAGACCATGATGATGTCACAAGCCATGCAGGCAGACCTGCGAGAACTTCAGTCACGACAAGACCTACTACACTTCCTATCAGTACCGGTGCCGACACTCAATTTTTTCTGCCACTTCCTCCTCACTACGATGGAGAGGCGAGTCCCTGCAGGGGTTGTGACGTAGGGTTTGTGGACCCACTGGGCCGTACCGCCTTGGCGGTATGGCAGCTGGCCAACAGGGCGCAGGTCAATGTCTATAGTTCGTATAGGGTACCTGTGGCAGCTCGGACAGTAGCAAAGCAGGATCGGCTGGGACTAGGCATCAGGTAGACGTCAGGCGAGGTGAAGCAGGTCAGGCGTGGTATACAACACGGAACGACTTTGGCTCAGCACAGTACTTGACCAGGATAGTACGAAATGCAGGGAACAGGAGCAGGAACACACTAGGAGACCATTGAATAGACAAACTAGGGAAACAACAACACTCAGGCATCGAAGCAGGGGGCTGGACCCCTCTTATAGTCCAGGGTACTCACGACCTGATGCTTCATCAAAGTCCGGTGCGCGCGCTGCCCCTTTAAGAGTTGGCACGAGCATGCGCGCGCACCCTACGGGATCCGGCTGAGGTTCACATCTTGTTTTTTCATTCCGTCGGTAGCATAGGTCGGGAGGAATCCCGACGTAAACATTCTTTGGAAGGTCCCGTCGTATCCCAATGTATAGATATACATTGGGATAGGTCACACATAGGCTCCCATGTAAAAAAAACTATACTGCACGGTATACATTTTTTTTGTGCGATCCCTCAGGATGGAAAAGTACAGTCTACTACGATATTCCATCCTTAAAAAAAAAAAAGGTATACCGACGTATACCAAAACAACGGAGGCCAAATGGACACTCTTTTGGACTCCGTCGGGCTAATGGAGCCTTATGGACACGTTTAGAGTGTATGTAGCGTGCTTTCCCAATGTGCACGTTAAACATAGGGCTAAAACAAGATGTGAACATAGCCTTACAAAAACATTATTGCTTTCTTCCAAAAACAGTGCCACACCTGTCCACAGATTGTGTCTGGTATTGCAGATCATGGGGCTGAGCTACAGTACCAAACACACACTGTGGACTGGTGTGGCGCTGTTTTAGGGAAATAAAAGTCATGTTTTTCGAATCCTGGACAATATATAAATCACGTGAAATTATCATTCGATTTTCCATAGTTTTCCAAAGGGGTTTTCATAAAATAGTATAGGCCACTAACGTGTGATGTGCTTGCAAACATTATTTATTTTGGAGTCTATGTTACCATGGTCAGGATTTACAATAGGCAAATCTGCTATGGACATTCTGGGAGATCTGTGGCTGGAATCTGCGCATAAACACGGGCAGAATCCACATGTGAACATGGCCTAAAGCAGCGGTCTCCAACCTGTAGCTCTGCAGCTGTTGCAAAACTACAACTCCCAGCATGCCCTGACAGCATGCGGGAAAGCAGGGAGTTGTAGTTTTGCAACAGCTGGCGAGCTACAGGTTGGAGACCACTGGCCTATAAGGATCATTTCAATAACAAGTTTCTTGTTTCCCAGTCCACAATGTACAGGAACGCATGACCACTTGGTAATCTCCAGCTGTAACTAAACTACAACTCCCAGGATGCTCTGAAGGCTGCAGGTTGTCAAGACATGCTGGGAGTAGTAGTATCACATCAGCTGCCAGGGGGCTCCCAGCCTATAGACAACACATCTTCACAGGGACCAGAAATCAGCGCCCTCCCCCTAGTCATGTGATTGCTCACATGACCATGACGTTACCAGAGGCCTTTCGGCCCTCTAGTGGAATGTGTGATCCACTGCACAGGATGTCAGGCTGATGCCAGTTAGTGGCAGGGCTGTGGGCAGTGCGGGGGTCTGGCGTTGAATTGTAGGGCTATTGGTTATCTGCTGCTGCCAGTGTCGTTATCCTCCGTGCCAGCGTTGCTGGGTGGCTGGCAGCAGTCATGAACAAGCAGGATATGGCTGATGAAGCTCTGTTCCTGCTGCTCCACAATGAGATCGTGTCCTGTGTGTACAAGTCCTCGGAGCAGGGGGATGCGGTGAGTGACAGCTGGTGACTATGACGTATGAATACTGATGTGACCATATGAATTGACTGCTATTATTGCATTGCTACAGATTTACTATTCTGAAGTCTGGGAGAGCTGGGTGACACATGAGCTGTGACAGGAGTTATTAGGTTGTCACCCAGCTTTCCCAGATATCATTTGGAACAGATTAATATGTAACATATTTATTGGTGACTTCTCTTATCTAGATCCTTAAAGGGAAACTGTCACTACATTTTCGGACTCTAAATCACCACCATGTTGTTATACTGCTGGGGAATAGTGTCCTAAACATGCAGTTCTTTAGTACGTGCTGTATGTAAATTACCTGAGATGTGTCGTGTGGGTGGTCCCGGTCTCCTGAAGTGTCATGAGGGGGGTCTCGGTCTTTTCAAGAGTCATGTGGGGTGTCCCGGTCTGAAGAGTCATGCAGTCCTGACTTGATTTTCGTCAAATGTAGTATTACATGGCAGCCATTCAGATGAATTGCTGTCCTTATAATATAAGGAAGGTTCGTATAGGGGGGTCCCCAGCGGGGGGAATCCACATCTATATTGTTTATATGCAATAATAAGTCATAAGGACAGAGTTGTCTTCTTGAGAAGCAATTCATTAAAAGAATATCTGTCAAAGATGAAAAGTGCGGAAAATAATCACTTGAAAAAAAGTGTTTTTCCCTGCATGGACTCATTCTTTTTTACATCGAGCACATGCAAACTTTTGGCCCCACAATTTGATGATGAGGACACAATTTAGTAGGTGCAGATAAAGATGGTGCTAGATATCCTGTAAAGGACTGTCTCATGAAGACAACCCCGTTCATATGTCCTATAAGTGTGTAAGGACATCATAGAGGGAATCCTCCACTGTGGCTGACTTGAACCATCTATGTATTACATGGAGAGACATGCATCTGAATGGCGATCATATAATACTACGGGCGGGCGATCACCTGATCGCTACTGTGGGTGTATTCTGTAGGTGGGTGTCTGTGATGAGACGACCCCTACAAGGTTATCCAATGATGCAATGCAATTTTAACTAAAATATCTAAAAAAATTAAGTACTTCTATAGCTATACATCTACTTATGCCATGCATGGTAATTAGCTGCAACACATTGTGCAATTTAATGCCAGTGTATGGGCCCCAATGTTGCATGTGGAAACCAGTTGTATCAGCATGATGGTACGGGCCTCGTGAGCAGTCCACTGACAGAATACAGTCTGCTGTAAATGAGAGGTGTTCATATACACTCTGACAGCGCCAGCCTGTGTAAGGATAGACCAGGGGAATGGTAACAACCAGTTATAAATGTATTCATACATTTCCAGGAGGAATAACAGAGGAGCTGCACAATGCAGAGTTCTAAGAAAAGATGCTCCAGAATTTGTATTTCATGTGGAAATCAAGTATTTACTAAAGCAGAAATGTCAGGAGTGCAGACCGCTAATGTCGGGAAACTCCCTTATATCTCTCTTTTAACCGGTGCTTTGAATAGAAAAAAATCTATATATTCATTTATTTGATAGGAAAATGGAAGATGCATTACTAAGTTGGAAAACATGGGTTTTCGAGTAGGACAAGGCTTAATAGAAAGGTAGGTTCCTTTGTCTAGTTGCGGTCTTAAAAATGATATGTAAATCACTCCTTATGGGTAACGCTTGCCTGCTTACCCAATATACTTCATTGAAGCACTGCCGGCCATAGGGTTTACATATTGTGTTATTTTCTTTTGGTTATCTCATCCTGTAGTGGGGACTTAAAGAGGCTCTGTCACCAGATTTTGCAACCCCTATCTGCTATTGCAGCAGATCGGCGCTGCAATGTAGATAAGAGTAACGTTTTGTTTTTTTTTAAAAACGAGCATTTTTGGCCAAGTTATGACCATTTTTATATTTATGTATATGAGGCTTTCTCAGCGTTTGCATGTAATTAGCTACATCGACCTGCAAACGCCGATGCTGCTGCAGAATCAACTGTAGCCTCTGGTGCCGATGTGTCCTCGCTCGTCCGACACGATGCAGGACCTGGGGCAGGAAGTGACATCACAGCGTGATCTCTCGAGAACACGCTGTGTGTCTGTGCACTGCCAGAAGCTGGGCGTTCTGAAGAGAAGTGGATGATACTTCTCGTCAGAACGCCCAGCTAGTAAAAGAAGTAAAAACGCCCCGATGTACGCACATAATACACGCCCAGTTGGACTTTTACTTTAAACACACCCACTTGGACTTTTGCAAGCCTCATTTACATAAATATAAAAATGGTCATAACTTGGCCAAAAATGCTCGTTTTTAAAAAAAACAAAAAACTTTACTGTAATCTCCATTGCAGCGCCGATCTGCTGCAATAGCAGATAGGGGCTGCAAAATCTGGTGACAGAGCCTCTTTAAACACATGTGTAAAAATACCTTTGCAGCCGCAGATGGACCTAGCAGTACGGAGAAAAAGTACTTTCATTGCCTATGCAAATAAGCTTGCGAGTCCCTCGAGGGCGGTCCCAACACTGGCAATGCTTTACCGGCGCATGCGCGAGATATCAGGTTGAACTCCGTGACGTAGCAGAATGGTGCAGCCATCAATCAAGACCAAGGAGATGGCGTTGGACAGGGTTAACTCACGAGCACTTGCCACTTTGGGACCACAGTTGGGAAACTTACCAGCTCAATTGCATACGTGATCACATTTCTTTTTGTCCACACTGTTTTATAGTGATTTGCTGCGGTTTTTGTCTCTGCATTTATTGCAGGTGTAGCACATTGACACCATCTGCTTCACCTGTAATATCGGCACGGTAGAAAACCGCAGAGATTCGCAGTAAAACGCATATGGTTTTTACAATGTGTTTTTCACAGTAATTTAGAAGCACATGAAAATCACTACAAAACTGCGGTAAAATGCGATTGAAACGCCCTGTGGAGTCTTAGCCTAAGATTTTATGTCATAAATTGATTATGAACGATAGGAAACGTGTGAACGATTGGTGCTGTAATTGTGACTATATTTATCATCCATCTTTTTCAGAAATAGAGCTAATGGCTGAATAGAATTTGTATTAATAGGAGAGGACGGCTTTTTTTACCTCTGTTCACAACTTCGAGGAGAACCCCTACCCCTTCCCGACATTTTACATATATGGCTACGTCATAGCCTGTAGGGGAAGTATGGAGCAGGTTCACGGAGTGAGCCCGCACCAAACAATGCGGGTGTCGTCTGTATGTTACAGCCGATACTTCACGCTCGTTTAACCGTTAACTACCACGGACAATAGCGACTGCGGCATTTAAATCATTAGAGTGGGGCGACCCCCCCCTTTAGCAGCTCATCATGCCCCCACCCCTTGCAATGCAATCGCGGGGTGGCGATAGTTACTATGGCTGCCTGGGGGCCTAATGAAGGCCCACCATCTTTGTGCTCCTGTTAAGCCCTGCTTCTGGCCTGTCAGAAAGACGATATACTGCAATACATTAATATTGCAGTATATAGTGCAAGCGATCGCTGGTTGGGGTCCCTAGGGGAACTAATAAAAAAAGTAAAAACTAGTCAAATAAATATATATAAAAAGTTCAAAAACCCTGTCTCGTAGTTTGTCTAACTTGTATATTTGTACATGTTTGTACAGAAAAAAGTTTTGAAAATAAAGCCTTTTAAAAACAAAATGATCAAAAACCCCCCTGTTCCCATTTTTCCCCTAAAGCTTTGTAAAAATAAATAAATAAACATAATTGGTATCGCTGCATCCGTAATAAAAGTCTGAACTATTACAATATATCATTATTTAACCCGCACGGTGTACGTTGTAAAAAAATATATGTAAACACCATCGCTATTTTTGGTCACCTCGACTCCCTCAAAGAATTAATAAAAAGTGATCAAAACCTCACATGAACCCAAAAAGGGTAGCACTAAAAACTACAACTTATCCCGCTAAAAATAAGCCCACATACCACTCTCAGAATTTGGCAACACAAAATAATTTTAATTTTTTACACTTTTTCCTTGTAAAAGTAGTAAAGCATAGAAAAAACTATATATATTTGGTATCGCCGTAATCATATTGAACCCGCAGAATAAAGTTAACATGTTGTTTTAATTGCACAGTGAATCCGTAAAAACGGCGCGCAAAAAACAGTTGAGGAATCGCTGTTTTTTTCATTTTATACCCCACAAATAATTTTTTTCCCGTTTCCTAGTACATTATATGGCACAATATATGGCGCTACGAAAAACTAAAACTCGTCCCGCAAAAATCAAGCCCTTATAGGACTGTATCGACGGAAAAATGAAAAAGTTATGGCTTTTGGAAAGTGGGGAGGGAAAAACGAAAATGAAAATCGTTTACGACGGGAAGAGGTTAATGGGAAAATGTACAACTATGAAATAATGTTTTGCCAGTTTTTTTTCATCAGCTGCTCTTTCTAATATTTCTGTAATATAATGACATTATTTATTAATATACTGTGATTTCTTTTTTTCTCACTTTCTCAGATTTACCAAGGATACAGCCAGGTTTAAAGATGAATTAGATATTATGAAATTTGTCTGCAAAGATTTTTGGACGACCGTGTTCAAGAAACAAATCGACAACCTGCGGACCAATCACCAGGTGAACCACCCGTAGCCTGTACTGCCACCGTGCAGTTTACTTTTCCATAGGTATTCTGGGCTGTTGGCTATGTGTATGACATGCATTGCATTGTGTAGGTAACCACCGGTGGTAAATACACAGGGATTGTATGGATCTGTTTCCTTAGTGCTGGTCAGCGGATAGAAGACAATAGTTACACCTTGGCGGTTATCCAGGAGCTTTATCTGCTGTGCACATAGGACTCTATGTTAGAGTTCAATGTTTCTAACCCAAGTACTAATGACTCAAATAAATGACATTAAATTGCCCCAAGGCAATCCTACACTACTAAAAGTACAGTACAGGTTGGTGCAAGTGCAACCTTTTATCCGGCTCCCCGACTTTAAACAAATGCCCCCCAAATATTGCTGCTTGGATTCTGGTATCATTTGACAGCTAAGTAATTCTGGGCTTTAATATAAGATCTAGTTGCGTCCATTGTGTAAAGTCATGACATATTACACACTCCATTGGCAGTGAAACGGTGATGATCTAAATGTCCGTGCCAGCTTTGTAAATATGAAAATATATACAGTATATGTGCAAAAATTGTATAGTTATAGTGTATTTAAACGTTTGACATGTTATAGTGACATGTCAGAAGTTTTGATTGTTGGGCGTCCGTCGATCACTAAAACTAAGCGCCAGAAGCGCTCAGGTGAGCTCTGTGCCACTTTGTTTCTGATCGGCTCTGCTCGACTTTCTTCTGGACTTCATATAAATTCTGAGTCTTTACACCGCTCGCTCGGCTTTCCGAGCAAAGCCGACCAGAAACGAACACAGCACTCAGCTGAGCGCGTCTGCCGCTTCATTTTCGCAATCAGTTGGGGTCTCAGTGCTCGGACCCCACCGATCAAAACTTATGACGTGTCACTATGAAATGTCAACTTTTATGAAGGTTTAAATCATGTGGACACTTTTTGTGAATTGCTGGTTTGTAATGTCTTTCATAGTTACTCTCCCAGAACTGTTAGTGTTTGAGATGCACATTTTTGTCCACTGTGTCCTCCACATTTGTAGCATTTGTGTATCTATAGGTCTGGTCTCCTTTATTATATTTGTGTGTTCTTGTTTTTTTTCTCTTTGCAAAGGGAATTTATGTTCTCCAGGACAACAAATTCCGATTTATCACTCAAATGTCTGCAGGAAAACAGTATATGGAACATGCCCCCAAGGTAATAATCCCTGCAGATCTTGTAACATATCTCCATTACAGAATAAGAGAAAATCAAGGTAGTGTGTGTGTGTGTGTGTGTTTGTGTGTGTGCGCGCGCGCATGTGTATATATATGTGTGTGTGTGTGTGTGTAGCATAGATAAAGTTAGAAAAACAAGGAGATCTGAGCGCTGCTGGATGAAGGACATAGACTGGGATCAGTTTAAAAGAGTTGTTTATATACCCACACCAGTAAAAGGGAGGAAAAATACAATTATGGCATCATAGGGTCAAGGGGGGGGGGGGGGGCTAGCCCCTGGGAACCCTATTTATGCAGTTAACAAGTTATTGGTTTACATAGTCTGCTCTTCCCCCAACCCTCAACCCCTCCTTATACACTCTACGAAGCATTTCCATGTTATTTATTTTTTAAACCTCTTCTCATTCTTTAACTCTGTTCTAACTTTCTGCTGTTATATAGTTCAACAATGTTGTATATTTGACCTATTTATAAAAAAAATGACTGATCATGTTTGTACTGTAACAATCTCAATTGGCTTTAAGCCTTTAGATCCCTGTTTGGTGTTGAAACGCGTAGCCCTATGAAATAAAACAACTCTTTTAAATAGATCCCAGTCTATGTCCTTCATCCAGCAGCGCCCTGATATCCTTGTTTTTCTAACTTTATCTATGTTATTTCTTATATACATGACTGTGTTGTATAGCTTACCACTAATCTCCTTTAAGGCCATATACATAAAGTGCAAATTTTTCGCAGAATTCCTTATGAAAACCACGTCCTATTGTTTTGAATGAGAAATCTGTCTCCTTGTCCACACAACACTGATTTTGCACAATTCGTGGTGCGGAAAAATAGAAGTGACTCGGATTTCGCATGTAAACCACAGTGGGTAGCCACATGCGGATGAACGGCAGATCTAACTGCAAATCCGCTACAGAAAAGAGTCTTCCCTTTCAGAGAGAAAAGTCTGATGTGTGAACATGGCCTTAACCAGTAGCTCATGCAGTTCATATCTTCTTACATGCTACATAGATAATGGGCTATATGTATCTTATTCCTGCCACACAGTAGCTGCAATATTTATTGTCCAAAGAGGGTTAGTCATTTTATGGATTGCCAAGTCATCGAACTTGCTAGTTATAGTAATTTTTTGAGTCTGTAATATTGATAGTCTATCCTTAGGTCAACCTGGCGTTGTAGCCACTTCATTCAGCTGATGGTCGGGGATGCTGGGAGTCAGACTCCAACTGTTTAGAAATGAATGGTCTATCTAATATTACAGTCCTGGAAAACCCCTTTAATAATGTCCAGATATTACTGCAGCATAGACACTGATTCAAGCATGGAGGCTCTATCCAGAGTGAGAAGGGAGAGACGGCATTATACTAACAGGGGAAGGGGAGGAAAGTATAATGTCAGCTAACATGCTTGTAGAAGCAGTGACTGTGACCGGGCTGCAGTTTCACTTTATCTGTAACATACCAGACAATGATAACGACTTCATGTTAGTAACTTAGGAAGTTGTGAGGGATGTAGCACAAACTGCTGAACTTTGAAAGGAAAGGCTTCACATAGGCACTGCACATGAGGATCTTTGGGGTTTTTTCACTGGCCTTACACTTTGAATTTGGAACTAATACAACTTCAAAGGTTGAGCAGCGTAGAGTAAAATCTTAAGCTTGGGATGGAAAATTTGGTATAGTCACCTTGGAACACTGCTGCATGTGTTTGTATGCTTTTAATAGGTTCCTAAGAGTTTTTGTGACCGCTCTAGATTCCTCCAATTGACTAATGCCTTAGGGCATTGTCAGGACATTCGGAGCTCTAGTGGTGCTGGGTCTGATGTGATGCGATGGAGTGGCCTGAATAATATGACAATAGATACAAACAAGTAAGAAGAATAAGGGAAAGTTACATGGTTAATATATAATTAGAAACATATGTAAATAAATGCAAATAAAAATGATACATCAGTAAGTTAAGAGCATAGCCTGAGCTATGTGTGATTCCAGGCGAGGATTATGTATTTCTCTGCCCTTGGGGCATGCCATGATGTTATGTGGAGCCATTTGCATTAACCAGCTGATGCCAGCAGTTAACAGCGCGCTACAATCTCGTGACTTCTATGTATTTGTTAATGATCCTGCGTGCAGAATCTTCTCATCTAAATGTTCACTTCTGCTAAAAATAATTAATCTAGAGTCTTTTATGTTTTTTTTTTTCCTTCTCTCGCAGTATTTGGCGTTCACATGTGGTTTAATTCGAGGAGGATTATCTAATTTGGGAATAAGAAGTATTGTAACAGCAGAAGTCTCAGTAATGCCTGCATGTGAGTATACGACTCTTCTGGATGCATATTTAAAAGCCTATGTTCTTTGTTTTATTAGCACTCATCCGCTTTAAAATGTCACAGGATGGTTGTGCTTTAAAAGACACTATCACCTGTTTTTATAACAGAAGAGAAATGCCATCACCTTAGATAGCTGTCAACTGAATGCTCGTTCAGCTGATGGCTATTTCTCCCGACTCCACACCCTCGTGCACGCTCGGCTCGGCCTGCATGTGTACACAATCGGAGGAGGCGAGAAAGCCGCTACCAGACATTGACTTATGTTATGTGAGAACAAAGGATCAGGCATTTTGAAATCCGAAAAAATCCTCCAGCTCGGAATCCTCCAGCTCGCCAATCCTATGTCCGAGGCCGGAGTGCGCACTGATCCACGTATCGGCACATGATGAAGATCAAGGCAAAAAAAGAGGAGGCTTGAAATCCAACATGCCCGATTTAAGGCTGGGAGATTATGACCTAAATCAAAATCACGATTAATTGAACATGTAACCTCATTTATAATTAATGAGCGATTATTTAGGCCACATGCCATTTGCATGCTACGCAATTAAATTTATATATATCCCCTGAGCATGCTGTAATCTACTGTATATAATATACCCCCTGACACTGCCACGCCGCGCAGTATAGTGCAACGCCACGCAGTATAATGCCCCCACGCAGTATAGTGCAACGCCACGCAGTATAATGCCCCCACGCAGTATAATGCCCCCACGCAGTATAATGCCCCCACGCAGTATAATGCCCCCACGCAGTATAATGCCCCCACGCAGTATAGTGCCTCCCCATGCAGTATAATACCCCTATAGCTGCCCTCACACAGTATAATGGCCCATAGCTGCCCTCATGCAGTATAATGGCCCATAGCTGTCCTCACGCAGTATAATGGCCCATAGCTGCCCTCACGCAGTATAATGGCCCATAGCTGTCCTTACGCAGTATAATGGCCCATAGCTGCCCTCACGCAGTATAATGCCCCCATAGCTGTCCTTACGCAGTATAATGGCCCATAGCTGTCCTTACGCAGTATAATGGCCCATAGCTGCCCTCACGCAGTATAATGGCCCATAGCTGCCCTCACGCAGTATAATGGCCCATAGCTGCCCTCACGCAGTATAATGGCCCATAGCTGTCCTCACGCAGTATAATGGCCCATAGCTGTCCTCACGCAGTATAATGGCCCATAGCTGCCCTCACGCAGTATAATGGCCCATAGCTGCCCTCACGCAGTATAATGGCCCATAGCTGCCCTCACGCAGTATAATGGCCCATAGCTGCCCTCACGCAGTATAATGGCCCATAGCTGCCCTCACGCAGTATAATGGCCCATAGCTGCCCTCACGCAGTATAATGGCCCATAGCTGCCCTCACGCAGTATAATGGCCCATAGCTGCCCTCACGCAGTATAATGGCCCATAGCTGCCCTCACGCAGTATAATGGCCCATAGCTGCCCTCACGCAGTATAATGGCCCATAGCTGCCCTCACGCAGTATAATGGCCCATAGCTGCCCTCACGCAGTATAATGGCCCATAGCTGCCCTCACGCAGTATAATGGCCCATAGCTGCCCTCACGCAGTATAATGGCCCATAGCTGCCCTCACGCAGTATAATGGCCCATAGCTGCCCTCACGCAGTATAATGGCCCATAGCTGTCCTCACGCAGTATAATGGCCCATAGCTGCCCTCACGCAGTATAATGGCCCATAGCTGTCCTCACGCAGTATAATGGCCCATAGCTGTCCTCACGCAGTATAATGGCCCATAGCTGTCCTCACGCAGTATAATGGCCCATAGCTGTCCTCACGCAGTATAATGGCCCATAGCTGCCCTCACGCAGTATAATGGCCCATAGCTGTCCTCACGCAGTATAATGGCCCATAGCTGTCCTCACGCAGTATAATGGCCCATAGCTGTCCTCACGCAGTATAATGGCCCATAGCTGTCCTCACGCAGTATAATGGCCCATAGCTGTCCTCACGCAGTATAATGGCCCATAGCTGCCCTCACGCAGTATAATGGCCCATAGCTGCCCTCACGCAGTATAATGGCCCATAGCTGCCCTCACGCAGTATAATGGCCCATAGCTGCCCTCACGCAGTATAATGGCCCATAGCTGCCCTCACGCAGTATAATGGCCCATAGCTGCCCTCACGCAGTATAATGGCCCATAGCTGCCCTCACGCAGTATAATGGCCCATAGCTGCCCTCACGCAGTATAATGGCCCATAGCTGCCCTCACGCAGTATAATGGCCCATAGCTGCCCTCACGCAGTATAATGGCCCATAGCTGTCCTCACGCAGTATAATGGCCCATAGCTGTCCTCACGCAGTATAATGGCCCATAGCTGTCCTCACGCAGTATAATGGCCCATAGCTGTCCTCACGCAGTATAATGGCCCATAGCTGCCCTCACGCAGTATAATGGCCCATAGCTGTCCTCACGCAGTATAATGGCCCATAGCTGTCCTCACGCAGTATAATGGCCCATAGCTGTCCTCACGCAGTATAATGGCCCATAGCTGTCCTCACGCAGTATAATGGCCCATAGCTGTCCTCACGCAGTATAATGGCCCATAGCTGCCCTCACGCAGTATAATGGCCCATAGCTGCCCTCACGCAGTATAATGGCCCATAGCTGCCCTCACGCAGTATAATGGCCCATAGCTGCCCTCACGCAGTATAATGGCCCATAGCTGCCCTCACGCAGTATAATGGCCCATAGCTGCCCTCACGCAGTATAATGGCCCATAGCTGCCCTCACGCAGTATAATGGCCCATAGCTGCCCTCACGCAGTATAATGGCCCATAGCTGCCCTCACGCAGTATAATGGCCCATAGCTGCCCTCACGCAGTATAATGGCCCATAGCTGCCCTCACGCAGTATAATGGCCCATAGCTGCCCTCACGCAGTATAATGGCCCATAGCTGTCCTCACGCAGTATAATGGCCCATAGCTGTCCTCACGCAGTATAATGGCCCATAGCTGTCCTCACGCAGTATAATGGCCCATAGCTGCCCTCACGCAGTATAATGGCCCATAGCTGCCCTCACGCAGTATAATGGCCCATAGCTGCCCTCACGCAGTATAATGGCCCATAGCTGCCCTCACGCAGTATAATGGCCCATAGCTGCCCTCACGCAGTATAATGGCCCATAGCTGCCCTCACGCAGTATAATGGCCCATAGCTGCCCTCACGCAGTATAATGGCCCATAGCTGTCCTTACGCAGTATAATGGCCCATAGCTGTCCTTACGCAGTATAATGGCCCATAGCTGCCCTCACGCAGTATAATGGCCCATAGCTGTCCTTACGCAGTATAATGGCCCATAGCTGTCCTTACGCAGTATAATGGCCCATAGCTATCCTTACGCAGTATAATGCCCCCATAGCTGGCCTCATGCAGTATAATGACCCCATAGCTGCCTTCACGCACTATAATGGCCCCATAGCTGCCCTCACGCAGTATAATGGCCCCATAGCTGCCCCAACAGTGCCTAATAAAAATAATAATATACATACTCGCCTAACCCAGTTGCAACGACGACTGGAGGAAATGCCTCTGTTCCTCCGGTCTGTGTGGCTGAGCACAGACAGGCGTGATGACTTCACTGCCTCGTGAGTGTCCAGCGTTACAAAGTAAATGGTAGAGCATGAAGCTGGCGGCTCCCTTCACTACCATTGGATTCAGCTGTATCTGCATCCTGAGGATTTAATTTTTTTTCTTTCAATTAATTGCCCAGCCTTAGCCCAATCTTTCTTTCTCCCCGATATATGCTGTGTGGGGAGAGTCGGGACACCCACTTACATATTAGATGGTCGGCCAATCCAGCTAAGATCAGCAAGTTCGGCCTACGTTTTTGTAATGTGTATGGGCACCTTTACTGTTATTTAGAATGTGAGATGGACAGTGATACCACCGACCCTCCAAAGATAATCTTGTCCCTCACTCTGCTCTGTCAGTCTAAACTTTTTTCTTTTATCTCTTATTTGAGACATTACAATGGACCTCTCATTACTCCTCTACCTACTAGTGACCACATATCGATGTTATAACAAGATGTCTTTTGACCAGTCTGCTGTGAAACTGTTTGGCCACTAGATGTCAGCACATGTAAAAATTGCAATATTTAATCATTGCTTTTTATGCGCATTGCCCATAGCTAAATATTTGTCTCACCCCAGTCTTAGAACAAGTGCGGTGCAATGCAGTTGAAAACTAGTCACAGGCCTTTCGGCCTTTGTATGTAGGTAGTTTTGCTTTTATGGCACCAATGTATGCTTTTGAAGATGTCTACAAGACTAGAGGCTGTGTCTATGGAATTTTTTTTTCCTTCTAGTACATTTATTCACTAACCATGTGTACTTAAACACTGTTCAGGGATAGTTAGGTAAAATTGATAAATTTGATAGTTATGTCATGCCAACTTTTCTTGCTTTTCCCACATTTTTTATCCCCATAAACAAGATGGAGAATGTGAGAGACGGTAGTTTGGCACGTTTCAGAGTTTTTGGCTCCTAACCATGTTTATTGTACATTAAAGGGGTATTCCAACTAATTATAGTTATATGAAATATCCGTTGGATATACTATAAATGTCTGATAGGTCCTATGATACTCCCCATTATCGGGTAGCAGGGGTCTTGTGGACCCTGTTGCATTAATAAACTTGGTCATTGCAGTCGCAGGAAGGCGGAAAAGCAGGAAAGAGCTGACCGCCCATGTGTCTCTCTCTTTTTTAACCCCTTATCAATGTAATTGTGCGTCATAGTTGCTAGATGGTGGGTGTGTATTCTGCAGCGGACACCTTACACTAATGGCCGTTTGACCACTTAGATTCCACAGTCAATAGTGACTGCAGCATCCAAGCCATTAGTAAGGGGGGAGTATCCATCGTGCTCGTGGGGTGTCGATGGTTGTCATCGGTCATAGCTCGATCACGCAGGACCCGCTGTCACTGAATCCGTCAGTCCCGTGGACCTGACGGATTCAGGTTTCAGCGCTAGATACAGCTGCTTTGTATACAGGATACAAAGCAGCTGTATCTCAATAAGTACAAATAATTTTTAATAAAATGTAATTACAAAGTTGATCCAATCACACTAATAGACATTTTTATAAAAAAAAAAAGTTTTCAAAGGTTTACATAGCCTTTAATGTTCTCTACATATCATCAGTTGTCCTTACGTTTATAGAGCAAATTATATTTTTGCTAATCTGTGATGACTTGGTTTCTCTTTTTATAGGTAAATTTCAGGTGATGATTCAGAAGTTGTAGCACGTAAGGAGGAATCCCATATACATAACTGACTGTCTGTACAAATCATAACACATTAAGTATTCTTGGCTCCCGTAAAAGATAATCTTCTACTTACCTTCATGTATTTGAGTCATCTAGAGCCTGCTCCTTGCACAAGTCTTAAACCCTGAAATCAGGATGACATGGGATATCTTGTTAACATTTACTCATCTAATGGACTACACGAGAACACTAAAGTATGTACACAAGCACATTAAAACATGTTTTTTACGCATAAGAAACCTGCAATTACAACTCTCAGCAATGTGGACTACTGTATATAAAATGTGAGTAATGAAAAATCAAACCTAGTGAAAGGCGTTGCAGTCATACAAATGCCTTATTCCTGGACGGTCCATCTCCAGACTGCCAAAAATATATTAGAAGTGTCTAACATCGCTTGACTTTGGGCCTCATACATAAGTACTATTCTGACAAAAAGTGCCAGCGTTGTTTATTGCAGCACTTTTCAAACTGCGCGGCGCCCCCTTGTTGTTGGGTAGATAGTTTTCACAGAAGTCATCATATGTTACGCAGGCCTTCCTATGGATGCAGAAATCTCTGGTTTAGCGACATATTTGACTCATTTTGTGCTCTTTTCTAATGTTCTACTGGGATCAGGAGGCAATTGAAAGGTAAATTGAGGAATATTTTTATTTTATTTTGCCATGTACTTTGTATTGAGGCCCAGGCATCACCATGTTCTGGCTGGTGAGGCCTGGTAGAAAAGGTTTGAGAAGCCTTTGTTTGATAGGAACCAATCAGATCACTTTTTTCATTTTTACCACGGCTCTGGAAAAGTATAACGTGAAATCTGACTGGTTGCTATGGGCAGCATTGACACTGTTCACATTGGTTTTATGTATGCGGCTTATTGTCTTAAAGAAAACCAGTCACTACAAAGTGTTATAGGGGTTTTACCAGAATGAAAAATCCTGTGGATAGGTGATCATTTTCTGATTGCTGGGACCCCCAGCGATCATTAGAACAGGGCTTACGAACCTTCAGATCCTCCTCACTGCAGTGAGGAGGAACTTGAATAAGGCGGCGGTTGAGCATTTGCCCGCCACTCCATTCACTGTCTATGAGAATGACGGAAACAGCTGAGCGCTGTTCTCGGCTGTTTCTGTCATTCCCATAGCCTTTAAATGGAATGGCAGCGTGCATTCTCAACCGCCACTCCATTCAATGTCCTCCTCACTGCGGTCGAGCAGTGAGGAGGAACAGGGCGTTTGGGATCCTCATTCAAATGATCGGTGAGACCCCCATCGATCAAAAAAATTATCAGCTATCCTGTGGATAGGTGATATTTTATGATTCTGGAAAAAAACCTTAACCTTAATGGAATTATTCTGGGTAGAACCTAGAAATTAAAGGGGTTTTCCCATCCAAGACATTTATCACATACCGTAGATATGTCATAAATGTCAGATAGATGCAGGTCCCACCTCTGGAACCCGCACCTTTCTCTAGAATGGGGCCCCTTAAATCCCATTCTAGATTTTTGTGCTCACGCTGACTCCCGGCCACTTACTGATTACATGGTCGGGAGTTAAGGAACTTCCATAGAACTGAATAGTAGTTACAGAAACAGCATAGCTCGCATGCTACGTTGCTTCCGTAACTGCCGTTCACTACTATGGGAATTTGGGAATTACGGAAACGGTGTAGCGCAGCGACTTACTCTGTTTCCGTAACTCCAGACCATGTAATCAGTAAGTGTTCAGGAGGCAGTGTAAGCACAAAAAGCTAGAGCGGGGTTTAGGGGACCCTGTTCTAGAGAAAGGTGCGGATCCGGTGAGACCTGCATCTATCTGACATTTATGACATATCCTGTGGATATGTCATAAATGTCCCTCATGGGGAAAACCACTTTCAGTTTTTCCCCGTGTGAGGCATACTTGTCCCAAAAAAACGAAATTCCCTGTGGACAAGTGATGAGTAGATGGATCACAACTACCCTGTTCTAGTGTCATATGTATCAGCCATCCTGGAGACTTCTGCATTATGGAAACCCAGGAATGTAAGATTTTCTGGTATGGAAACCTACTTCCAAGCCTTGTTACGGATGACTTGGATAAACTGGTACACAACTAGCCATAAGAAGTTAGGTCATGCTCATCAGGTTTGGTTCACTCTAATTGTTATGTTGGATGGAGTTTTAACTTCTTACCTCACTTTATACTAAAGGGGTTTGCCCCATTTTTGACATTTATGGCATATCTACAGGATATCCAGTAGATATGACATAAATGTCCAAGATGGTAAAACCCTTTTACTACTTGCATTCTAGAACTGTGGGGAACGTTAACGAGTTTCTGGTTGAATTTCTTCTCCAATTTTAAGATATCTGCTTTCTGTCATTGAATGGAAACACAACAGGCTGAACACCTGTCCTTAGCATGTTTTACTGACATAGGTACACAGCACATAGACTCCTGCGTTATTTGATCAGGACTGGTGTTCAGCTTATAGATAGAAACAATGCATTTTTCCATTCATTGACAGCAAGCAGATCTCTTTAATCAGTGATGAATTAAAACACAAATTTCTGTACATTAGAAAGTAAAGTAACATTTTATTATCGCCAATCCCTCTATTAATGCTAGAATAGGGCACAGTGGATGGGGTCATGTAGAGTCAGAAGGGAGGCAAGGTGGATTATCTTATTAGAAGAAATATTACTTGGTAGAGGAATTTTGTAGGTAGGATTGTCCTGCTATTCTAGTTGTATCCGCCATCCAGTTTCTACGCATGAAGTGTCATATGTAATGCATGTCTCAAGACGTCTCTGATTTTATCCATTGACATATATTATAATATTTGAAAGGTTTTAAATGGGACACAGAAGATCAAGTGATCTTAAGAGTCTACTGTATATCTGCCAGTCACAAAGGTAGAGATAACTATTCATATTTACTTACATATAGATTATAGGTTATCCACGTTGGCCGATTTTAGATAAACTGAGGCTATGTGCAAATTCATGGGCCAGGAAAACGAGCGCCGATCAACTAGACTGCTCATTGATCGGGGGCTCGTCTGCTCTATTTACACAGAGCAACCATGGAGACGAGCAATCGTTATTACGGTCGTTCGTCCTCATACATCTCCGTTATGTCGGCAGCACAATGTTCACAGCGAAATGTGATGCCGAATAGCCACCCTTTTATTAGCCGCATAAACGAGCAGATCAGCAGATGAACGAACGTTTGCTTATTCATCGGCTGATTGTTGCCCTGTTCACACAGGGCAATTATAGGGAATGAGCATTTATATGAAAAAGGGTCTTTATGTGTATATTCCTCCCTCCACGGTCATCCATGCCTACTTCTATGAAATAAATGGTGCACATGACTCGGTAGAGGAGAATTGTTTTTTTTTTTTTTCTTTTATTCCAATTTTATTATGTAATGGTAACACCGTTGTCTATCCTATTGGTTTATTATGATAAGCTGAAAAAAAGAGAGTTCGGAAGAGTTACGAATGGTAATGTAGAAAAAAGAGAAAGGAGGGGAACCTCCAGCTCACCTTGTAAGTACAAGTTGGTGTACTGTAGTCTTCGCACGGATCCTCGTGTCGGCACGCGTTGTGTGAGATACAAGAGAAAAGGTGGTTTGGATCCAGCGTAGCTGCAACTAAAAAGGAACTTGTTCCAAGTTTAATGAAAATTGTATTGATTAAAAGAGGTCGATCGGAATGATGTCCTCAAGTGCTGGGAGAGAAATGAGAGGATGGAGGAAGCCTACGCGTTTCAAACGCTAGCTGCGTTCTTAGTCATGGCTGGGACTAAGAACGCAGCTAGCGTTTGAAACGCGTAGGCTTCCTCCATCCTCTCATTTCTCTCCCAGCACTTGAGGACATCATTCCGATCGACCTCTTTTAATCAATACAATTTTCATTAAACTTGGAACAAGTTCCTTTTTAGTTGCAGCTACGCTGGATCCAAACCACCTTTTCTCTTGTATCTTACGAATGGTAATGTCTTTGGGGAAGCGAGATGCGCCTCACACATCTATTGAAGTATACTTTAAATGTCTTGTGTATAACAGAGACTGCAATCCATGAATGTATGTGTATATATATATATATATATATATATATCCGCATCACATAGTACTGTTATGTCATAGAACAAAACTTTTACAGACCTTGCTTAATGTTGTAGTTATTGTTTTATGATTAAATTATATTAGAATTTTAGCTTGTTCTTGTGAAGGTGCTAGTTATGCCAAACAATTGTTGACAGGTTATTGCTAAAGTGAATTATAATTATATGGAGGGGTTCTGCGTTAAAATGTTTTGTGGATGGGATCTCACATTATGTTCATATGAATCCTCTGCTAGAATACTTCTCGTAATTTAGATAAGGACTTATTTACATGGATATGGAATAGCAATTGGTTTGTCCAGGCCAAAGTCAGCACTTGACAAGGCCCCATGTCCTAGGGGGGTGGCCCTTTGCGCCCATGGTTAACATGCTTTTCAATCCATTCGCAAACTTAAAGGGACTATTACATCAGGGCAACCTCAGTCCATATTTCATACTAAAACATATGGATGTCATAGAGTGGATTTCCCAGCTCAGGGCTTTCCTCTTTAAAGGGATTTTCCCATAATCAATATTTATGACTTATCCACAGGATAAATATTTGATCGGCAGGGGGCTGACTGCTGGGATCCCCACCGATCACAAGAACTGTATTACCTTACCGTTCCTGGGAGCCCCCTAAGAATGGAGTAGCAGTGCGTTTGCTCAGCCACCGCTCCATTCATTTCTATAGGGCTGCCGAAGAGGAGCAGCCAACGGCAACTTCCCCTGCCAAAATTGGTTGTTTTCCAGTGATCCCAAGATGTAATATCTCTCAGATAAAGGGGTGTGTGTAATGAGACCACTCCTTAACAAAATCCAATGCACATACTGTCTGGAGGTCTAAACTAAGGCTGAAAATCCCTCGTAAATGTATAAAAATCACTTCACTGCTGAGTCACAAAATGATGCCACATTGAGATTAAGTAGTCGGAAGGAAATATAAGATTGACCTTGTAGTAGTGACCATGCAAAATTGACATATAATTTTTAGATAGAACGGATGATAAAGAAAAGCTTTTATGGTGGTAAACGAAATATCACACTGTAAGATCATTGATGTCTATTATACATATACGTATAGTGTAGCACAATTATTCTTGCTGACGGACTCGGTTAAGTAAACTTTTAAAAAACGTGACATTTCATAGTGACATGTTTGTGAAGTTTTGATGGGTGGGGGTCCAAGCACTGAGACCCCCACCGATCGCTAAAACAAAACAGTAGAAGCGCTCGGGTGAGTACTGTGCTGCTTCGTTTCTGATCAGCTTTTCTTGGAAAGCCGAGCAAACAGTGTACGGACTAAGAGGCTTTCTGTTGAGCCTGTACACTGCTCGCTCGGCTTTCCGAGGATAGCCGTTCAGAAATGAAGCGGCACAGTACTCACCCGAGCCCTTCTGCCTCTTCGTTTTAGTGATCGGTGGGGGTCTCCGTGCTCAGACCCTTCCGATCAAAACTTACGACATGTCAAAAGTTTTTTAAAAGTTCAGTTACTCTTTAAAATAATGGGTTTGCTCTTTCTACTTCTTTTAAATGTTATTGTGCTTTACTTGTCGCTTGCAAAACTAGTTTCCTCCATTGTCATGACTGATCCTTACCACTAATGACAATATATCAGCGCCCCCAGCCCAGGACCTGAATCCATCATTACACTCATTTATTTCGTTTAACTGCAGTACCGAGAAGCATCCTCAGAAATGACATATTTCATTTAAAATCGAAGAGTCAGAACCCCTTAGAAACACAATAGAAAATATTCCACACACCATCCATTAGTGCACCTCTGCATGACTGTATAATATTTGTAAACCTATGTGCCGTGTTATGCTGAACATTGTCATTCTATAAATGTATTTGTTTTTTAGACTGTAACAGAAGGTGTATTTCAAATGTACAAATATATGGAGTAGAAATTGGAAAATGATTGTAATCATGATGAATAAATCTGTATAATTTATTTGTATTAAAATGGTGCTATTAAATGCAACATATCGAGTATCAGCGCATTGTATTCATTCTGATTGAAATGTAAAATTCTAAATGAAACAGAAAAGCAAATAAAGTGGATGACCGACCGTCACCGATGTTGGTGTTACTTGTTTTTGTCTTTTTTTTAAACTTTTGATCATTTGGAAGAATTAACACTTTTTTTTAAATTCAACCAAATTACAGAATAAGGCTCTGCTCACACTTCCATTCTTTTTCGGCAGGTTTCTATTGCTCCGCTATTCTATACATTAAAAAAACAAACTGAAACATGGCGTGCCCATTAGAACTCAAAGGGATCCTGTAAAAAAACAAAAACGAGCATGACAGACGTCTATTATGGGTCTTGTATACATGGAAGTCATGACGGCAGTGTGAACAGAGCCTCGGTATCTAATTTTGGTTCTGCTAATAACCATGCATTTAGTTGTGGAAATAACCAAATCAACCCTAGAAAATACATGAACGTTATTTCCACAGCCCCCTAATCTATCCCATATTGCAACCGTGATCTTCTATTCCCCCTCATATATTATTTTTGGGAGGAGAATAGTCACGCTTTTGTCCACCATCTTGATGCTAAAACGCACTTTCTTCAGCCAGTAGCTCTGATAACTACATATCCCATGATGCTTTGCTTAGGGAAATTGGGCTTAATCACATCAGATCTAAGGCACAGGGAAATGCATAGGAGAGGCTGCAGACTGTGCCTCAGCAGAGCAGCAGCATCAATGTCATTGGCAGTGTGCCCACCTTGGAAGGGGCAGAGTTGATTGGTTGGCAATAGCCTTACATCATCTACAGGAAAGAAAAAACAGCCAGAAAAATATTGTGACAACAGAAGAACTCCCAGGGCAAAGGAGACCTGTAGTTGTCACTCAGTACATATCTGGATAGTTTCTATGCATTATATCTGATATCTTATTATTTGGGAACCTTCAAGAGACGACGGTGACATCAGACATGATTACAGGGTTGTAATCGCATGGAGAAGTCTGGTTTTCACCAGAGTTTCCCTTATAAATTGTAGGCAAAAAAAAGATTTCCCATTTATCGTACAATTCACTATTCAATACCATAATGTTAACCAAACATGTAAATATATTTTTATATGATCGGAAATTTCCTGAAAAGTAGTTATACATTTTGGCGTTGACTCACATGAAAATATTAAATTCTCATCAACTGTTCATATTGTAGAAAAAAACAGACCAAAAATATGGATACATTTTCGTACCAATGGAACAGATTTCCTTTGATGTGAAATATCGAATGCGCATTCGAGAAGAAAAGGCAGAATTCTCCTCATGAGCATGGCCATTTTACGGCTGTCCTTTATGACAGGCTATGGACAGACGGTCAACCTGGCCATAGACATAGCTGTCAACTGAACGCTCATTTGACCTCCCCACAAACATGCGTGTTTGGCTCGGCTGAGGGTTCATGTTTATGGAAATGGGGAGAGGGAGACAAGCCGCTGCCAGATTCTTCTGACCGCTTATCTCCTGGCAGAAAAAAGGATTGAGCATGTCGAATTCCTACATCCTAGATTAATCGGAAACTTTGAACTGCATCAGACATAGAAGAAATTGCTACATAAAATATCCATACTATATACATGAGATTTCCGCATAGTATTCACTGGTTATTGACCATGGTTAAGATCTTCAGGTCTACGGCTGCCCTTAGAAAATGGATTAGGCTTTGTACTCGTTACGTTTTGGCCCTACGTACGACGGGAAAACTCCTGACGTACACGCTATGTTTGTCCATTGGGATCCATTAGGCAAAGTTCGTTTTGGCCTCTGTCAAGTCGGGTATACATCAGTATAACTTTTTTGGAGGACGCAATAGCGTAGAAGACTACGCTTTTCTATTCCGAGGGGTCGTTTAAAAAAAGAAACAGTATACCGTGCAGTTTATGTTCTTTGGGGAACGTGTGACACTGTATGGCATATGTCACAGAAATAAGTTAATGTACGGTATATGTCATGGGCTTTTCAATAGCTTTTCATGACACATGTTATTATAATCTATGGGTGACATATGAGTTAAATGGATGCCTGGCAGTGGCATCCGTCACCCATAGACTATAGTAGTATCCATTTAAAGTATGTACAGGGTGATAAAAGTTCATTACATATATGTGCAACCTATACCATAAAACTATAGTGACAGATGCTGTTGTAAAGGCATCCGTCACAGACATTTAACGTATACTTCGGGAGCTTTTCCTGGCGTATACAATAAATGTAGGTCAAACACCTATTGTGCACAGAGCCTATGTCTGGCATTACTCAAATTATTATCTTTTTTGTGTTGAAAATGAAATGATCTGGTCTCTTTGACTAAATGTATGACATTATTATGAATGGAGTGTTGAAACCTGTCTTTATGATAGAAAATGTTTTCCTAGTTAGTTTGGATTGTAATTGTCTGATTGGAGAGTGTGCAGGGACACACCCCATTAACAGGCGGAATGGTAACCCCAGCTGTCAATTTATTCATACATTTCCAGGAAGAATAACAGAGGAACAGCACAACGGAGTCTTGTAAAACCCTGTTATTTTAATACAGTATGGTGATTATACACAACTGTATGGAATAATAGATTTATTTTCTTTTTAGCTGTGATTAAAATACTGGTAGATCATGTTCTACATCAACTTCCTTTGTAACACAGTGAAACCATGAACATATTTAATTTCGGTGACTGTTAGAATTGTGTAACATCTTTTTGTATGACTCAGGCAGACAGAAATCAGACTGGGTGCGGAGATAACCATCTCGATATAACCTTAAAAATGACTAATTTATTACAGCTCCACCTTGATTAATATCGGATATGCAGCTAGCACATTTTAAATCTACACATTTTATAATATATATGTCCATATTAAATTTATCTCTAAACTCTATTGCCATTTTTTTATTACAGTGTAGAAAAAAATATTTCCTGTTTTTTCCTGGAAACCATCAACAAGCTGTAGTTGATGGAACAGTTTAGCAGTGTTTGTGCCAAGTGGTGTACTGCAATGAACAAGCAATAGAAGCATTAGGTAATTTATTATGACGTATTAACATGTTAAAAAGCCAGGTAATTCTTTTTAGGTTCTTATTAATAACACAAGTCCAATTTTTGAAAAAAAAAATCTGGCATCGTAAGATCTGCCATAAGCATCTAACCTGCTTGTTGATGGTGTCCAGACAGAAAAATATTTTTTCCAACATTGCACAGTAAATTGATCTGAAAAGTAGGTGAAAATAGCAAACAAGTTAAATAAAAAATATAAGAAATGCCCAAATTTAAAGTTATGTAATTTGGCTCAATTCTTTACTATTTTTCAGATCCCTGCTTACTGCCAATAAATAGAATATTTTGATTTTTTTACCAGTTTTACATCCGGAGGCTAAAAACCTGCCTTGATCATGTTCTCTCTGATACACATAAACTGAGCTGCAGTTGGACGTGGTCATAATGGGTTTTTGGCCCCCGGAGGTAAGCAACAATCTTTCCAAACACTTGAATTACAAAGTAAATCCGAAAGTTGCACAACTTTTCAGGATGCAATGCCAAAGTTTTATTTACATAAACTGGAAAACCCCTTTACTTTGGGTGGAGATGCATTTTAATCAGAATTATGCAATTACATCATGTGACCTCTATCACCATCATGTGACCGATTTCTACCAAACATGCTGCTGATAGGCTTGGCCCACCGATCCTGAGAATGCAGGGACTGCAGCATTACTTTAGTGCTGCATCCCATTCAAAGTTTTTCCCTGCACGGCAGCGCTGTCGGCGCAGGTTTCCTATTTGTGGTAGAACGTGTAGTATTGTACTACGAATGGTAAAAAAAAAATCTTAAAGAAAAGTTCTGAATTAAAGATTATTTCCTTCTCCATCCTGGACACTCCCTATTTATTAATAAAACAGTCAAACTGGTTTCTCACCACATTTGTAATCCAGTTGTAAGACTCAACTTCTTCAAATTCATTGTTTTAAAGGGCTACGGAACGAAACCTAAAGTCTGCAGCTTATAAAATTGATGTGCCATGACGAGTAGCTGGTAATGTCATCCACATATAATAAATAATATGTACGTTTCTGCTGCCAGGGCTGGATTATAGGCAGGGCACATGGAGTATGTGCCCTTGGGCTTCACCACCCGTCATTCCTGACGGCCGTTCCGAGAATCATTCACTCAGCTGTCTCTATAACTCCCATAGACTTTAGTGGAGAGAGACACATGCTCTCCTATATGTGGCTACAATTTGGGGTCCACATGCAGGAATGGCCACCTCTCATGAATTTAACTGCGATAGGGGGGGGGGGGGGTCAGATGGGGTCTGATGGCCCTTTTACATGATGATCGGGCAAACGAGCGATCATATGAATTCTCGTTCCAGATGAGTGCCCTGTGCAAACAGAGCAACAATCAGCTGATTAACAAGCAAGCGCTCGATCATCATCAGATCGTATCGTTTATGCAGCACAATTAACATCATTATCATTGTTTTCAGCACATCTCTCTATGTAAACAGAAACACGTGCTGCCAACATGATCGAAATGCATGGGGACGAGAGAACGTAGTAACGACCGCTCGTCCCCATACGTAACTCCTTGTGAAAGGAGCAAACGAGCGCCGATCAACGAGCTGTCTCGTTGACCGGCGATCGTTTACTCGGCCCACGCCAGGCCTTGTAAGAGGACCCTCAGGGCCCATTCACACGAACGTGACTCTCGTCCGTATGCTGTGCATGGAAATCACGCACAGCACATGGACCCATTGATTTAACACAATGTCCTATATTGGTGCGTTTTCACGCACCTACGTGCCCATTGAAGTCATTGATTCATATCCGTGTGCGGTTCATGATTTGCACATCAATTCCTTTGAAAAAAATTACGTTCTTGTGTGTGAAAAACGCATGCCACTCGCAAAGCACACTGATGCATAACGCAACGCACACGGACAGATTTACGCACATAAATCTGTAACGCTCGTGTGAATGTAGCCTTAGACATCATGGAACCATGTATTTTTCCTAGATTCTTCTAGGTAATCCTATTGAAGAATACAGTGAGCCTCTCCTCAATCTGAAGGGGTCTGATTACAGGGAACAGCCAATAGAGATTAGATAGATTTTAGGGTTAATAATTTTAATTGCACTTACCTTGAGTCAAGATATTTTTTCAGCATAAGGGGTTCCTGGCTTTAAAAAAATTGGTAGGAGCTCGGACAACCCCTTTAAATTTGTAGGCGCTAAGCGTAGCACCCACCTGCCAGTTACAAATGCACTGCAAATATTGTAACTGAATTGTTGTTTATGTTGAATTTCTTGAATGCTAAAAGTCGAGGTCACTCCCAGTGCAAATATGTCCTCTCTACCTAAAACAACATGTTGTTCGTATGGACTTGAACACTGAAGGGTGTGGAGACTGAAACACAATACAAAAGATCAATGTCTTAAGTTATTTATTTTTCAGCAGAGATGATTAGACAGATGTCACATTCATCATCCTCCACCCAAAGTACCAAAAGGGACACTTTTTATCGTTTCCACTCTACCGGGTGTCAATCAAAAACGATCGTCCTACAATCAATTTTTTTAACTAGTAAGAAAATTTCTGTCGTAGGTTTCTGGGGATGAGGTTGTTCTTGGCAGGGGAGACTTTTTGCATAATGTATCAGGGAATTTCTTAAAGCAACTTTTGATTTATATTGACTCAATAGTCAGCAAACGGGAATTCTAGCATCTGTGTAATATCTTCATTATAAGGCTGGGTTCACACGCGCATGTTACGTCCGTAATGGACGGAACGTATTTCGGCCGCAAGTCCCGGACCGAACACACTGCAGGGAGCCGGGCTCCTAGCATCATAGTTATGTACGACGCTAGGAGTCCCTGCCTCTCCGTGGAACTACTGTCCCATACTGAAAACATGATTACAGTACGGGACAGTTGTCCTGCAGCGAGGCAGGGACTCCTAGCGTCGTACATAACTATGATGCTAGGAGCCCGGCTCCCTGCACTGTGTTCGGTCCGGGACTTCCGGCAAAAATACTTTCCCTTTATTACGGACGTAACATGGTCGTGTGAACCCAGCCTAGCTCCTATCCACTTCTAATACAGCTATTCAGGTTGAGTTTAATTTTGAGGATTCAACCAAATCTTTAAAGGGTATCTGTCACCAGACAGGCCCATTTATTTTTGGGCATCTATAAGATGCCTGTCACGGACACAGGGTATGTGGACCCACTAGGCCGCTCCGCCGTATCGGGGAGGCAGCTGACCAGGTCACAATCTATGCGGAAGTCAATGGCAGACAGTAATGCTTGGGTACCTGAAATAGTCCGGACGGTGGCTGTGGCTTCAGCGCGGATGTAGACAGATGCGGCAGGTGGCGCCAGACATGGCGGGCAGTATCCGATGAAGCGGAAGACACTTTACGTGGCAGATGACACTTGGCGTGGCAGAAGACACTTGACGTGGTAGATGACACTTGGCGTGGCAGATTGCACTTGACGTGGCAGATGGCACTTGACGTGGCAGATGACACCTGGCGTGGCAGATGGCACTTGACGTGGCAAATAACACCTGGCGTGGCAGATGGCACTTGACGTGGCAGATGGCACTTGACGTGGCAGATGACACTCCAACGCTGGTAGGCACAGGAACAATACGAAATACAGGAACGGTAATAGGGCACGGTTAACAGCTGGAACGGGAGACACCAAGGGACCATTGCGAGACAGACTGGGAAAGACTAACAACGCTCAGGCAAGGATTAGAAGGCCAGGGGCCTTCTTATAGACCAGGAAATCGTGGCAGTTGATAGTGATGACGATTTCCTAATTGCGCGCGCTGGCCCTTTAAGGCCGGGCGCAAGCGTGCGCGCACACCCTACGGGACCCAGCCGAACGGAGCGGAAGTGAGCGCTGGCATCTCCTAGGAGGGAGACGGAGACCAGCGCTCACAGATCCATGGCTGCGGGCGTCGGGCGGTGAGTAAACCCGACAGCCCGCGGCCATGGACGCTACAATGCCCTAATAAAGTCGAGACAGTGGGTGCATGAATGTGCAAGTCTGACAGGAATTAATGCTTCTGATTGACTGATAAGGCTGGAGCACCCCTTTAGCACGTAGTATTGATAATCTTTCCTCCTCTTTGTTTAAGGTTTAGAGGGGTGTTTAGTGGATTCAGACGCACCCACTAGGTTATTGTAGAATCATATACATAGAGTTTGTCTGGTGACCAAAACTATTAAGACCACTCAAGAATTAATAAGAGAATCACTTTATTAAATTTTTAAATTATTTTCTCAAGAATACATTAACCCCTTCCCAACCACCCCACGTAGATTAACTGGCTGTAGCGCTGGTCCTTCTGCCTGCAGACAGTTAATCTACGTGTGCTCCTAACAGAGCTTACAAGCATTCCCTGCAGCCCGGCATCTCCCAGTATAGGCTGCTACTAGCAGCCTTAGTACTGGGGGAAAACATTGGGTCGGATCACAGCGGTGATCCCCGCCGAATAAGCCCTTAAATGTGGCGGTCAATAGCGATAACCACATTTAAGTTGTTATAACAACATCGGCACCACGCAGCGCGATTGCAGGGGCTGATAGTTGCTATGGCAACCAGAAGCCTAACAAAGGCGTCCAGTCTGCCATCTATGGAGGGTGATTAGGTCCTGCATAGGGCAGGACCTAATATGCCCCCTGTCAGTGTGAAACTGACAGGTATAATACCCTGCAATACATAAGTATTGCAGGGTATTATAACAACGATTCAATAATTGGATCTTCAAGTCTCTAGAGGGACTAAAAAAAAAAAAAGAAGCTACAAAAAGTTACAAAAGATTGTTCAAAGGTGAAAAAGTCACATTTCAAAATAATAAAATAAAAAATCGCCCCTTTTCCCTTATAAAGTCCTTTATTATTAGAAAAAAAAAAAAAATATACATAAACTATGCATAATTGGTATTGCCATGTGTATAGTGGCCTGAACTATAAAAAATATCATGTCCTTTATCCCGCATGGTGTCGGCCATGAAAAAAATAATAAAAAAACGATACCAGAATCGCTATTTTTAGTCACTTCAGCTCCCAAAAATTTTATAAAGAGGGATCAAAAAGTCGCATGTACTCAAAACTGGTACCAATAAAAACTAGTTTGTTCCGCAAAAAACAAGCCCTCACACAACTTTCTTGATGGAAAAATAAAAAAGTTGTGGCTCTTAGAATATGGCGACACAGAAACAAAATCATTTTTTTAAAACCGTGATTTTATCGTGCAAACACAATAAAGCATAACAAACCTATATACGTATGGTATCGCTGTAATCGCATCCACCCACAGAATAAATTAATTATGTAATTTATAATGCACGGCGAATGTCGTAAAAAAAAAAAAAGAATAAAATCAATAGAAGAAGTTTTCACGGCCTAATTACACTAAATTCAGCAAAACACCTATGGGATCAAAATGCTCAGTATACCTCTAGATAAATTCTTTTTAGGGCTGTAGTTTCCTAAATGGGGTCACTTCTGGGGGGTATCCACTGTTTTGGTCCCTCAGGGGCTTTGCAAATGCGACATGACACCCGAAAACCATTCCAGCAAACTTGAGCTCCAAAAGCCAAATAGTGCTCCTTCTCTTCTGAGCCCTGCCGTGTGTCTATTACAACACATGGGGTATTGCCGTAATCAGGAGAAACTGCTTTACAAATCTTGGGGTGCTTTTTCTTCTTTATTCCTTCTAAAAATTTATAATTTTCATTTTTACAGACTAATTCCACAAAATTCAGCAAAAAACCTGTGGTGTTAAAATGCTCACTATACCCCTTGATAAATTCCTTGTGGGTGGAGTTTGCCAAATGGTGTCTTTTTTGGGGGTGTTTCCACTGCTTTGGCCCCACATGACCGCTTCAAACCTGACATGGTGCCTAAAATATATTCTAATAAAAAGGAGGCCCCAAAATCCACTGGGTGCTGCTTTGCTTCTGAGGCCGGTGCTTCACTCCTTTGCCACACTAGGGCCACATGTGGGATGTTTCTAAAAACTGCAGAACCTGGGCAATAAATATTGAGTTGCGTTTCTCTGTTAAAACCTTCTGTTTTTTTGGATTTTTTTTTGAAAATGTGAGAAATTGCTGCTAAAGTTCTAAGCCTAGTAAAGTCCTAGAAAAAAAAAGGATGCTCAAAAAACTATGCCAACATAAAGTAGACATATGGGAAATGTTAACTAGTAACTATTTTGTGTGGTATTGCTATCTGTTTTACAAGCAGATACATTTAAATTTAGAAAATGCTAATTTTGGTGTTTTTCACAAACCAATTTATTGATCAAATTTTTTCACTAACATAAAGTACAATATGTCACGAAAAAACAATCTCAGAATCGCTTGGATAGGTAAAATCATTCCCAAGTTATTACCACATAAAGTGGCAATTGTCAGATTTGAAAAAATCGGCTGCGTCCACAAGGCCAAAACAGGCTCAGTCCTGAAGGGGTTAAAGGGGCTTCCATTTTTGCATGTCAATCTGATATAAATATCCAATCTGTAGAGGCCACACTGCTGGGTAACATTTTCTCTTATACAGGTATAAATGACAAAATTCTGACCTCCTGCAGCCACCACCAGGGGGAGCTTACTTCATACGGTTTATATATTGAACTCAATAATACCACTGTCTGCAATCATCAGTGAAGTTCCACCTAGTGGTGGCTGCAAGTTCATGGATTCCGGAGGTATGTGATTTTCAAACTATCTATCTATCTATCTATCTATCTATCTATCTATCTATCTATCTATCTATCTATCTATCTATCTATCTATCTATCTATCTATCTATCTATCTATCTATCTAATCATTACTGCACATTTTATGTATCTTATGCCTATAGTGTTAATTTCTTCTTGATGAATAAAATCGGTTGGGGGGGGGGGGGGGGTGAATAGTGAATTAGCTTGTCTGTATCTTTCTTTCTCTGCTCTTTCACCGGCTGGCCAGCAAACCCTTCGTCTCTGTCCACTATTTCTACAGACAGACTGATTCAGCATTCCCCACTAACACACAGCATTACCTGCATGTGACTAAGGCCTCATTTACACGAGCGTGTGCGTTTTGCGCGCGCAAAAAACGCAGCGTTTTGCGGGCGCAAAAGGCACTTGACAGCTCCGTGTGTCATCCGTGTATGATGCGCGGCTGCGTGATTTTCGCGCAGCCGCCATCATAGAGATGAGGCTAGCCGACGTCAGTCACTGTCCATGGTGCTGAAAGAGTTAACTGATCGGCAGTAACTCTTTCAGCACCCTCGACAGTGCATTCCGATCACCATATCGAGTAACCTGTTTAAAAAAAAAGAGGTTCATACTTACCGAGAACTTCCCGGCCGTTGCCTTGGTGACGCGTCCTTGGTGACGCGACCTTGATGACGCGCCTCTCTTGACATCTGGCCCCACCTCCCTGGATGACGCGGCAGTCCATGTGACCGCTGCAGCCTGTGCTTGGCTTGTGATTGCAGCTGTCACTTGGACTGAATTGTCATCCCGGGAGGTCAGACTGGAGGAAGAAGCCGGGAGTAATCGGTAAGTCAGAACTTTTTTTTTTCTTACACGTTCACGTATATTGAAATCGGAAGTCACTGTCCAGGGTGCTGAACCAGTTTAACTCTTTCAGCACCCTGCACAGTGACTGTCTCCTGCCGGGTTCGGCCAAAACGAGTTCGGCCGAACCCGGTAAAGTTCGGTTCGGTCATCTGTAAGACACTCCGTTCGGATGTTTGTAAACAGAAAAGCACGTGGTGCTTTTCTGTTTACATTCAGTTTGACAGCTCTTGCGCGAATCACGCAGTTCGCACAGAAGTGCTTCCGTGCGACCTTCGTGGTTTTCACGCACCCATTGACTTCAATGGGTGCGTGATGCGCGGAAAACGCAGATTTATAGAACATGTCGTGAGTTTTTTTCAGCGCACTCACGCTGAGCAAAACTCACGGACTGTCTGCATGCCCCCATAGAGTAATATAGGTGCGTACGACACGCGTGAAAAGCACGCGCGTCGCACGCGCGTATATTACGCTCGTGTAAATGAGGCCTAAACCTGAATAGAGGGTGTGCTGGGTTTATATAGGATGCACTTGATTGATGCCAGGTGAGGCAGAGCTGCAGCCACACAAAGTATATGTAAGTTTCTTTTGTATGATTTGGTTATGTGTATAGAGATTGTAAGCTCCTTTTCATTTTAAAAGGAGACAGGCAGTATGGAATATGTATAATATATGGTTTATGTATAATATTTATGTTTCTGAAATGTAAACACAAATGTGAGTGTCCCTTTAAGACTGGAATTCTGGGAAATAGAATATTGTGTATTTAAAGAGGCTCTGTCACCAGTTTAATATGGCTGTGCCAGGACTGCTGCTGAGGAGGATAATCGTCCTGGCACGGCTGGAGGCGATGTCTGGTTATTCTCCCGTCGCTCCGGTGAAGAAACTGCGGGAGTAAGTGACATCACAGCGTGATCTCGCAAGATTATGCTGTACTGTGAATAAAGCTGGGCATGAATAAAGAGAAGTGCATGATGCTGATTGGTCAGCGTCATACACTTTTCTTTACAACGCCCACTTGGTTAAACGAAGAAAAAAAAAGCCCAGTTGGGCATTTAGAAAGAATTGGCATAAATCTATGATCCCTAATAAAGTTTTTTTTTAAAGAACAACAACACAGGAGTTATCAGCATCAAAGCGTTTATTAGATTAGGTAGGAGATGGAGACGTATTAAACTGGTGGCAGAGCGTCTTTAAGTGCACCCAGAGGAGGGTGGGACAGGTTCAGTTCAGAGCACAAGAGCTGAGGATTGGGGTGCTGTTTGATATGAAGGTAGCTGCAATTTAACCCCTAATGTACCTGATTTTTGTTATTTTACTTTTGTTTTGTATTTGCTCAAAATAAATATGAGCATTTATTGCCAAATCCTGAGTGAGGACTATTTATGACGGCAAGAATACCCACACCCCAACAAAATTGATTATTTTATTTTAAATTTTTATATTTCCAAATTGCCTTCGTACTTCTTGAGGAAGAGATGGAACTTTGCAATGGCTCAATGCCACTTTTACTCCCATAAGGCATCTCCACCCTTACACAGGTTATATATACATAATATAAGCTCTAGTGTTCCTTCCTTGTGTGGCCTCACAGGTTTGGAATGACTTGGGTGTCATCGCTGACACAAGGAAGATGGGACTAACTGAAACAATTATGATGGGAGGGAACACTGTGTATTTGTGTAAATTGACATTCAGTTAAGAGACAAGAAGACAGTCGGAGACACAGATTCCTGACGTGTATGGGACGTGAGCTACCTCAGGATGAATACGATATCTCCGTCAACATTCTACAAGGTAATCAACATTTCTACATAGTTCTTATCATCCATGACAGAATAGAAACATATGGGTAAAACTGGAATTTCACCTCCGTACATCTTCAAATATGCCACATGGACATGTTGGAAGATGGCATCAGTGGGAGTCCATGAGCCCAGATTTTCAAATGAAAGGGCCAGTGAAAATTTACTGAGCCCCTGGACCCAATTGGAGTTTGTCTGAGATTTCCCTTTAAATCTCAGAATCTATTTCCCTTTATATAACTTTTCCATGTGTTTGCTATTTCTTGAAACTTCAACTCATTAGGTTTCTATTTAACCTATTAACGCCGAAGGACGGATATATCCGTCCTCAGCAGCTGCTAGTTCGCGCAGGAGGACGGATATATCCGTCCTGTGATCGCGCGGGTACTGACAGTGTACACACGCGATCAGCGGCAGGAGCACGGCTGTTATACACAGCCTGGCTCCTGCTGCAACTGCCGGAATCTAAGTGCGCTCCGATTCCGGCAGTTTAACCCATTAAATGCCGCTGTCAATAGCGACAGCGACATCTAATGTGTTTGAGGAAGGGAGCTCCCTCTGTCACCCCATCGGCGCCCCCGCAAGGAAATCGCGGGTTGCCGTCGGCTTTCCATGGCAGCCGGGGGCCTAACAAAGACCCCCAGGTCTGTCTTCAGCAAATGCCTGTTAGGCCACGCAATAATGCTTTGGTATACTAAGTATACTAAAGCATTATATATGCGATCAGCAGATCGCATAGTGAAGTCCCCTGGTGGGACTAAAAAAATGTAAAGCAGTTAATTAAAGTTTGTGAATTTTTTTTTTTATAATTTACAGTCAAAATCAAATAAAACTACGTTTTTTTGCCCAAAAAGTGGTTTTATTTAGTAAAAGTGCCAAAACAAATAACACATACACATATATGGTATCACCGCGATCGTAACAACTTGAACAATAAAATGAACACATTAATTAAACCGCCGGATGAACGGCGTCCAAAAAAAACGCAAAAAACCATGGCAAAATTCTCTCTTTTCTCCCATTCCCCCCATAAAAAAATTAAATAAAAGTTAATCTATAAGTCCTATGTACCCCAAAATAGTACTAATGAAAACTACACATTGTCCTGCAAACATAAAGCCCACATACGGCCACATTGACGGAAAAATAAAATAATTACGTCTCTTGGAATGCGGCGATGCAAACACAAGTAATTTTTTTCTAAAAGGGTTTTTATTGTGCAAACGTAGGAAAACATATAAAACCTTTACATATTTGATATCCCCGTAATCATGCTGACCCATAGAATAAAGTTAACATATTATTTACGCTGCATAGTAAACGGCGTAAATTTATAACGTGAGAATCAATGCTGGAATAGCTGCTTATTTTCAATTCTCTCCTAAAATAAAGTTAATAAAAGTTAATCAATATATTATAAGCATCTAAAAATGGTACAATTACAAAATACAACTCGTCCCGCAAAAAACAAGCCCTTATACGGCGATGTCGACGGAATAAAAAAAAGTTACGACTCTTGGAATGCGACCGTGAAAAAACCAAAAATAATCCTTGGTCATTAACGAGCAAAATGGCCCGGTCATTAAGGGGTTAAATAAGATATAAAATATAACTATTTCCGGGCACATCTATTATTTGGTCTCTGTAGTAACAGACACAGGCCGTTGTATTTGGGAAATGCAGTTTATTTTGTATATAGAAACCTTCGCTTTACATAATACGGCTGACTGCTTACATTTTGGGGTCACACATGGATAAAATTGAAAGAATATGTGAATAATAGAATACATTTCTAAATAAAAATGGGGTACATAGCTGACAATGGAGATGAAAGTTGATCATGTAAGTAGTACAGTAGGATGAAGTAGCTTATTGTAAATGCCTCACCTATAGTTTGCACATTTAATATAATACTGTACCTATTATAGTGTGAGTCACATAGTATGGAGCAAGATGATACGATGTAAGGACAGTTTGTATAATAATATTGGAACCTGCATTACTATACTCCATGTCCTATAGCTCTTTATAGCTATCCTCATATTCTTCTGGGGTTTTCCCATGTGGGCAGCCCCTTTTCATATGTCTCAGTTGGGCATATGGATATCATACAGGAGGAACCCCGTTCTATGAGCCAGAGCTGCTAGAAAAGCGGCCCCATCACTAGGGAACTCAAGGCCATACAATAATACAAGGGGGCCATATAATAATACATTTGAGTGGCCGCACAGAGTTTCACAGAGTAATAACACCTGATCAACAGATGTTAGAATAGCTAGACCTGTGGCGACCAGGGGAATTTGCGAGATTTCTCCACGTGCTTATTTCAACAATCCAGTTTTCCTGTTTAAGTGTCGCTAAATGCAGTCCGGCGGCTTAGTTGGCAGCGTTTGGCAGACACACGAATGTCAAGTTTGGGCAGCCCCTTTTTAGATAGTGCCACAGAGCCCTCTGTAGATAATGCCACTGTGCCCTCTGTAGATAATGCCACAGTGCCCTCTGTAGATAATGCTACAGTGCCCTCTGTAGATAATGCCACACACCCCTAAATAATGCCACAGTGTCCTCTGTAGATACTGCCACACACCCACCCGTAGATAATGCCACAGTGCCCTCTGTAGATAATTCCACAGTACCCTCTGTAGATACTGCCACAGTGCCCTCTGTAGATACTGCCACAGTGCCCTCTGTAGTTGCTGCCACAGTGCCCTCTGTAGATAATGCCACACACACCCCTTGTAGATAGTGCCACACACACCCCCAGTAGATAGCTCAATTGGGGCTCCCTCTAGGAGTGGAATCCCCAGCCAGAGCATTGCCGACGCTTTGGCCGGAGATTCCTCTGCTGGAGGAGCCCCTGACATCACTGTCCATACACAGTGACGTCAGAGGATCCTCCTGGACCGGAATGTGATGTCAGGAGCACCCCAGAACTGGTGTCCCAGAGCAGAGCACTAGTATAGGCTCTGCTCTGGAACTTGGGGGAAGCCACTGACATCAGTGTCCATATATGGACAGTGATGTCAGGGGCTTGCCCAGAGCTGGAGTCCCGGAACAGGGCCGCTTCTAGCTTTCTGCCTGGGATTCCAGCTCTGCTCCTGACATCACTGTCCATATACTGTCCATCACTGTCCAGAGGCTTCCCCAGAGTCTCGGAGCAGAGCCTATACTAGCACGCTGCCCGGGACTCCAGCTCTGGGGAAGCCCTAGACATCACTGTCCTTATATGGACAGCGGTGTCAGGGGATTCCACAAAGTCCTGGAGAAGAGCCTATACTAGCGCTCTGTCTGGGACTCCGGCTCTGGGGAAGCCCCAGACATCACTGTCCATATATGGATAGCGATGTCAGGGGATTCCACAGAGTCCCGGAGCAGAGCCTTTACTAGCGCTCTGCCCGGGACTCTGGCTCTAGGGAAGCCCCAGACACTGCGTGTCCATATTAGGACAGCGATGTCAGGGGATTCCACAGAGTCCCGGAGCAGAGCCTATACTAGTGGCTCTGTGTCCTGCGGGCCATATGATTAAGACCCCTGCACTAGAGGGCTTTACAATGCAATCTTCTGATCGCAGATATAATGCTTTGGTATACTTAGTTTTACACTGACAGGCAATAATGCTTTGGTATACGGACAGGCAATCTATTAAGCCATGCCTCTGGCACGGCCTAATAGTCATATAGCCAGGGCAGGCCTGGGGGCCTTTGTTCACTTAACTACTTTGTCAAACCACTTTTATGCTGCGGTCGCTATTGACTGCGGCATTTAAGGGGTTAAATGGTCAGGATCCTAGCCATCGCAGCAGGAACCCACGGTGATCGTGCGGGCACATTTTCTGTGCCTGCATGATCACAATCATGTACACCGTGGAATGTGTGAATGATTGCCTTTCCATTCTGTGCATGTACGTAATAATGTGGCAAGAGGTTAACATATGTATATTTTTACTTACGTACTTTCTGTTGACTTTTCACATCATTTGCAATTTAATGTGTCATATGATCCTGTTTCTGTTGCCAGTGCTATCTATATTTAAGTGTGAGTATCTCTTTGGCCAAAAGTATGTCACCCCTTGTAATTAGGGGGCTTTCCCATTTTAGTCACACCCATTGCTAACAGGTGTGTAAATTCTTGCATATTGTCATACAATCCCCATGTACAAACTTTATCATATGGATTGTCCTGAAAGCTCAGTGGCTTTCAATGTGGCACTGTCACAGGAGTTTAGCCGATGTAGCGATGTAAGGGCTCATAGACTTTCAATTGAGTCCATTCACCGCTACATCGATTTCCGGAAAAAGCCAAGCAGAAATTAAGCGGCTCAGCGCTAAACACAAGTCCTTCTGCCGCCTCGTTTTAGCGATTGGTGGGGGTCTCACTGCTTTGACCCCCACCAATCAAAACTTCTGACATGTTACTATGACATGTCAGAAGTTTCTTTAAGGTTTAGTTAGGCCTCATTCACACGGCAGGGTTTACCGGCCGGGTGCCGGCCGTTCATAAATCGGCCGGCACCCGGCTGCATTAGGAATAATAGACCCCTAATGAGGCTATTCACACGACCGATTTTTTGACGGCCGGGAAAACCGCCCGTCAAAAAATAGGACATGCTCTATTTTCGCCCGGGTACCCGGCTGCCCGGCTCCCATAGAAGTCTATGGGGCCGGGTAATACCCGGCCATCACCGGGATGTGTCCCGAATGACGGCCGGGTTTTCCGGCTCTTGCGCTCTATCTCCTCCTCCTCACAGCGCAGAGTGCATGTGAGGAGGAGGAGTTGATGCCATTCTGACGAATGGCATCGCAGTACACGGTGTGGCAGGGCCGGGGTGTACAGCAGGTGGAAGGGAGCGCTGCGCTGGCTCCCTTCTCCTGCTTATTTTAAAAGCGCCCTGGCCCGGCGACACCTTTGATGGCGCCGCTAGCAGCTGCAGCAGCTGCTGCTGCTGCTACTACTGTAGCGACGCCACTATAGCAGAGCGGGGAGGTATCTCCCCGCTCTGCTATGTGCTAGCCGCACTTTAGCTCCTTGAAGGAGCGGAATCCCCGTGTGTTCGGGGATTCCGCTCCTGGACAGAGCGCTTGATGTCTCTGTCCATATCTGGGCAGTGACATCAGAGGAAACTCCTGAAGCGGAATCCCTGAACACATGGGGATTCCCCTTCAGGAGTTGCCGCTGATGTCACTGTCCGGATCTGCCCGGCCCGGCACGGATGCATAACTTTATGCAAACCGGCCGGGCAGAATGGCCGATTTTACCGGCCGGCACTCGGGCTCGGACGCGACCCGGTCGTGTGAATCCCGCCTTACCCTTTAAAGAGATACGCAATAAGAAATGGTGATGACTTAGTATAAATAAAGAACAAACAACTTACAACAACATGATGATCAGTAACCTGCAGAGCTCTAACCTCAACCTCATCGGGCACCTTTGGGATAAATTGAAACATCAGTACTGATTTCACTAAAGGTCTTGTATCTAAACTGGGAGCAACTCTATATTAATTTCTCATGGATAGGGAATAAGATATGGACGGGATGTGTGCGAGTCCAAATGCTTTCTAGTTCTCAACTGTTTATGTATTTGTTGTCCCATCAGAACAACCCTTGTCCATATGCGCTAGTAGGCTAACAAGCAGCGGCTCTCGCAGACTCTGACCACTAAAGGGGGAATCTTTGGCCAGCTGCGGTTTCAGTGGCTCCCATATTAAATGGATTGTCTGTGAGGAGACAACCACTTTAAGACACAGCATGTGTGCGATGTTCATCACGCCCTGCAATGGCCTTTCCTTTTGTTACTGAACTTATAGGCACAATACAGACACCATATATTATTATTATATATTTTTTTTTAATCATTCGTTTTTTATTATTTATCAAATAAGTCCAACAATTTACAGAAATACTAAATTTGTACACTTATAAAAGTACAAAACATTACAATAAAGGACAACGAAGGTATACAAATGAGAATCACCGTGGGGGGGGGGGTAGGGAGGGAAGGGAGTGAAAAAAGGATAAACAACAAGGAAATATCTGTACATCCAATAGCATTTTACAAAGAAAATAACAATGACAATAATAACCGGACAGGGAGGAGGACTCCCTCCCTCCTCTCGTCAAAGGCTAAAATCCCAAGCGTGAGACCTCAACAAGGGAACATATGAGTCCACATGTGCCATTGGGCTTTAAAACTACCCATCCTTTTCTGTCGGAGTGCAAAAAGTCTCTCATACATACAATGTGATGAAACTCTATCAATAACCATAACCTCCCGCAGAGAAAAAGCCATGTCAGACTTCCATTTTTTAACCAACAAAAGTTTAACCGAAAGGCAAATATGACAAACTAGAGCTTGTGAGCCAGCAAAACAGCTACCATATTTAAGGACAGAAGAGCCATAGCTGCGTTCGGTACAAACGGAATACCCAATAATCTAGAGAAGAGATCAAAGACTGAAACCCATAATGGAGCAATAACCGGGCACCATATATTATTTTTAATACATGTCATGTCAAAAGGCAGTAATCCAGTGACATCAAATTCATACCTCCCAACCATTCCGGATTCAGCGGGTCAGTCCCGGATTCCGGGTGGTGTCCTGCTGTCCCGGGTGGCCGGGGGTATGTCCTGCTGTCATCAGTTCCATCAGTTCCCTGCTTCAGAATTAGTTCAGAACGGAGGAGCAGAGGGAGCTCTTCCGCTCGCCAAGGACTCGCCGGGCACAGTGCTACTTTAAGCGCTGTGCTAAGGGGAAGCCCTTGACATCACTGTCCATTTATGGACAGCGACATCAGTGGCTACTGATTGAGCGGAATCCACGTTGCCAATCTGGCCAGGGATTCCGCTCCTAGAGGAAACCCCTGAGGTCACTGTCCATATATGGACATTGACGTCAGGGGCTCCTCCTGGAGCGGAATCCCTGGCCAGAGTCGGCAAAGGGGATTCCGCTCAAGGAGTGTCCACTGACGTCACTATCTACAGGGCCGCCGTGGCACTGTATAGGCGCACTAGCTACAGGGGACACTGTGGTGCTATCTACATGGGCAATATCTACATGGACACTATGTCACTATCTACAAGGACACTGCCACTAGGGGCAGCTAAGGGGGCATTATACTGTATAAGAGCAGCTAGGGGGCATTATACTGTATGGAGGCAGCTATGACGACATTATGCTGTATGGGGGCAGCTTTGGGGGCATTAAGCTGTATGGGGCAGCTATGGGGCATTATACAGTATGGGACAGCTATGGGGCATTATACTGTGTGGGGGCATTATACTGCATGGGGCAGCTATGGGGCATTATGCTGCATGAGGCAGCTATTGGGCATTATCCTGTATGGGGGCATCTGTGTGGGCATTATTCTGTATGGGGGCATCTGTTTTGGCTTTATACTGTATGGGTGCATCTATGGGGCAGTATAGTGTATGGTGGCAGCTATTTGGTATTATACTGTGTGGGAGGCACTATGGGAGCATGATACCGTGTGGGCTGAACCGGTTGTGCATGGGAGGGGATTGGGTGGGATTAGAGACATGGCTTAAAATAAATAAAAAATTGCACATCTTTGTGATACTTGAAAGTTGGGAGGTATCCAAATTTTCCCACAGCCAAGACTTTGATACATATTTCCCAGTGTGGCAACAATATAAGATAATTCACTCAATGTCACAATGTGCATTTCCAGATTTTTTTTTAAATTCTGCCCCCTTTGTCAAATTTCTGTGATTGTACAGATGTGTATTTTTATTACAAGTATTATTCACAGTTTGGAAGTATATTACGTACATGCTCATTATTTAAATTTATGTTTGAGTATCATCTGCAACATAGACATGTGACAAAATGCGTTCCTCCCTTCTCATGTCATAGGCCATTAAAGGAATGTGAGGAACGGCCAATGTTATTATTTTCTGCTTATAATTATAGTATTCATTCATCATTAATGTTTTACAAGACCAGACCAACTGTATGAGTCACAAACCTGTTGCTCAGCTCACTGTCATATTGCTTAAAGGGTAGAATAATGAAATAAAGAATAGATGCTGCAGATAAAAATGCACACCTGGTTATAGTTTTGAACTTGCTAGTTTCTGTTAGGGATCTGCCAGGTACTACGTCTAGGTATACTCCTGGGATTAATCAATCCACACCTGAGGCCAGACCTGTTCGACTGACACCATCTCCCACCAACCAGGGTGGCAGGCTCAGGAGTGGGAGAGCCTATCGCGGCCTGGTCAGTCGGAGTTAGCTCCGCCCCCTGTCCTTTATTACCTGCCGTGTTCTCTTCCTCAGTGCTTGTAATTCTTCTGGATTCCTGGCCCCACTGCTGCTTGCTCCAGCCTGCTTCTGCCGTGCTTCTGCCTTGCTGCAGTTCCGCTTAACCTGCTTTGCTGTGCCCCTGGCTTGCTTCCTTCTCCGTGCTCACTTTGGTATACTCCACTTCATCCTGGTCCTGACTACTCATTCACCGCTCCGTTTCCTCGCGGCGTTCCGTGGCTACTGCCCCTTCCCTTGCGTGTTCCCTGTTTGTTCTCCCGTGCACTTAGACAGCGTAGGGACCGCCGCCCAGTTGTACCCCGTCGCCTAGGGCAGGTCGTTGCAAGTAGGCAGGGACAGGGCGGTGGGTAGATTAGGGCTCACTTTCCCTTCACCTCCTTCCTGCCATTACAGTTTCCCCCTTTGAATTGTGGGGGCTGCAGATAAAATCCAAGAGATAGAGCATGTTGCAGAAAGTGCTCAAAAACACATAGGTAACATCAGATGGGTGCAGTATTATAATGTAGAAGAAGTTACCAGGCAAACTGCTCAGATACACCCAGTCATTCGGATGATGTCAACATTCCCAGCATCCATTGTAAGACTAGTGAAATGTTGAATGATGTTCACACTGAAGAAACGCTGACAGATACAGCAGAAATAATCATGAGAATAACGTGAAGTTTTTGGTCACCAAAGCAAAATGTGTATCAGGGCTTTCCAAACATCACGTGACAGACACTTTTCGTATTGTTGACCCCTTATGTGACAGAGGGGTCATGAGAGGGGTCATCAGGCCTCAGACGTCAGGCCCCAGTTGCGACTGCAACATTTCTACTCCATACTGTAATTCCCTTGACCATAAGTATACACATTTATTATACTACTTACTAAGAACCAATAAGGGAGGGGTTGTATGTGTATAAATACAAATTTTGTTAAGCATATACATAAAGTTACCATCATTCTATTAAACAGGTTTTTATACTCCCTTTAAAGTCAGTTTTTAGTCATTTCTATTGTGCAGTTATCAAATATCAATATATCAATAGATGTTTTGATTTTGGTTGCCATTGTATAATTTCTCCTCTGTCTATATTAGATATAAACATAAATCAACAGACTGTACTGTATTACATATATGTATTTTTTCCTTATAACTTTAAAAAAACAATCACAATTATAGTAGAAATATATTGATTTCCCTGGACGTTGTCATGGCAACCAGAATGAACACATACATATGTACTCATTGCTGGCTGCTCTCAGAGAAGCCCATGAACATACGTAGAAGGCTGTGTTAATACTTCACGTTCAATTTGGATTTATTGACACAAACTTAGCAAAATGGTGAGGTTATTCCGTCTATCGAGAGAAGAAGAACAACAACAGTACCCCAGGCATGAAATATGCAATAATGCTGTGGTTACACTTAATTACCTCTCATGAATTACACTGAAATATTTAACATTGAGTACAGATGTTACTAACAATAGAATCTACCTTATTATTAGGTATTTAGTTAACAATAGGTATTTCCCAATGTTCTCACTTATTCATCATTGCCTCACTGGCTGCAATTATTACAAGTGTCATAGCACTATGAAACTGAATAAAACTTACTTGTTCTCTATCTCATGTGATGAAGTATAGAATAATAATAATATGGGTACTCCATAAGGTAACAATGTCAGAACCATTGAGTAGTACAGATGGATAATATCTACTAACCTTCTATAGCACAACTCTACAGTACACTTGTGATGATAAAATACTCCATAAGGCCCCATGCACACGACCATAGAATACATCCGTAATTACGGTCCGTAATTGCAAACCCATTTATTTCTATTGCCCACGGACACCTTCCCGTATATTTATGGGACGGTGTCTGTAAAAAATAGGACATGTCCTATTTTTTGCTTTTTACCAGACCGTGCTACTTTATATGGGAGCAGGGCCCGCAAATGCAGGTGGCTGTCAGCCGCCGGCCATGCCCGTAATCACGGACCGTGATTACGGGCACGGTCATGTGCATGGGGCCTAAGAGTTGCTGCTGCCTCGTCTTGAAGCTCCACGACCATCTCTTCAATAGACCGGGAGGTGGAAGTACGGGTAGTGTAAACCTCAAAAATGCTTCTTCTCAACCGGTTGCAGCTACAACTCCAGTTGGAAAGAAGTATTGTTCACTCTCAACCCCAGTGTAGAACAATTGCGTTGCATTATTATTTGTTAAATAAACATCGTTCTGCACTTGAGTTGAGAGTGGACAATACATCTTTCTAATTGGAATTCTAGCTGCAACCGGTAGACAAGGAGTTTTATCTGCTCTTTACACTTCCCCTATGTCGAATGATGAAATTCATTGTTCCCAAGAATAATTAAAGTGACAGTTTTGGAGCCAAGTGGCTTGTTTTTTGAGGGAAAAGAATCGAGCATGTTGAAATCCAACTTGCCTAAACCTTCTTACTATGACTATTGTGCTGCCCCCATAGTTGACTATTCCTGCCAAAATCGCTGGGTCCAGCCGACCCTTATAGGGGCTGTAATAATCTACAAATTAGTTTTCACCCACCCAGGTTTCCTATACAATAAAAGACTAGTTAATACAGTTAACAATCAGACAGAAGACTATTTATATTTTTATTGCTGTTTAAGGATACTCTTTTGCACTTTGCAGTATTTTTTTAAAATCAAAAATGGTATTTGCTCGTGACAGAAATAATATACAGGTAAATGTAGAGATCCTCAAACCTTTGTTATATATTCAATACATTAAATTGATTTCACCATTTGCAGGAGGGGGCATCAAACTATGAATTAACTGTGAGGATTATAAAAGCTCAAAACATCCACGGGACAGATATTGGTAAGATGTTTCCTATTACCAAGCAAGTCTAAAAGCATTTGCTTTAAGTTATATCTAGTGTCACTCTTTTGCATGTTAAAGTGATTTTAGGCAAACGGCGGCATATGCAGGATTGTGGGGGGGGGGGGGGCATACATACACAAAAAATAAATATATATATATATACATATATATATATATATATATATATATATATATATACACAGTATAACACACATTCATTCTGCAATAAGCAGTGAGAAGGCCGTCCGTCACTGCTTGTTTTTTTACTTCTTGTAAAGGCAGCATGTGAGTAGTGAGTAGTGTGTACTAATTGCTGTTTTGGAATGGGGATCCAGGGCCCGTGCAATTGCAGAAGGTATTAATTCAGAAGAGGTGTTCCTCCCTTCTTTTCATCAAAGGACACAAACTTTTGGCAATGGTCGCAAATCCTAATATTGGAACATTCGTATTTAAACACACACACACACAAAAATATAATAGTTTAGTGCAGGGGTCTCAAACTCGGCCGGGTAAATGGGCCGCACATATAAAAAATGTGAAGTTGACGGGTTGCATCACTTTCAAATTTGATACAATACAAAATTATTGTTAATCAATTAGTTATTTGGACTACTATAATAATACTACATTACTATAATACTACATTACTATAATACTACATTACTATAACAATACTACATTACTCCAATAATATTACATTACTATTACACTACACTACTATAACAATAATACATTACTATAATACTACACTACTATAACAATAATACATTACTATAATACTACACTACTATAACAATAATACATTACTATAATACTACACTACTATAACAATACTACATTACTATAATAATAATACTACAATACTATTACATTACTATAATAATACTACATTACTATAACAATACTACACTACTATAATAATACATTACTATAATACTACATTACTATAAGAATACTACATTACTATAAGAATACTACATTACTATAATACTACATTACTATAAGAATACTACATTACTATAAGAATACTACATTACTATAAGAATACTACATTACTATAACAATACTACATTACTATAATAATAATAATACATTACTATAACAATACTACATTACTCCAATAATATTACATTACTATTACACTACACTACTATAACAATAATACATTACTATAATACTACACTACTATAACAATAATACATTACTATAATACTACACTACTATAACAATAATACATTACTATAATACTACACTACTATAACAATACTACATTACTATAATAATAATACTACAATACTATTACATTACTATAATAATACTACATTACTATAACAATACTACACTACTATAATAATACATTACTATAATAATACATTACTATAATACTACATTACTATAAGAATACTACATTACTATAAGAATACTACATTACTATAACAATACAACATTACTATAATACTACTACATTACTATAACAATACTAAATTACTCCAATAATATTACATTACTATTACACTACACTACTATAACAATACTACATTACTATAATAATAATACTACAATACTATTACATTACTATAACAATACTACATTACTATAATAATACTACATTACTATAACAAAACTACATTACTATAACAGTACTAAATTGCTATAATAATACTACATTACTATAATAATCCTACATTAATATAATAATACTACATTACTACATTACTATAATACTACACTACTATAATACTACATTACTGTAATAATACTATACTACTACAATACTACATTACTATAATAATACTACATTACTATAATAATGCTACTACATTACTATAATAATACCATAAATTTGCGCGTTTAATCCACGTGGTTATTTTAACAATCCAGTTTTCCATTTTAAAGTGACGCTAAATGCAATCTAGATGCTCAGTTGGCAGCGTTTGGCAGACACAAGAATGTCAATATTGGGCAGCCCCTTTTTAGATAGTGCCACAGTTCCCTCTGTAGATAATGCCACAGTGCCCTTTGTATATAGTGCCACATGGCCCGTAGGTAATGCCACCGTGCCCTCTGTAGATTGTGCCATACCCCACATAGATAATGCCACAGTGCCCACATGCACCCACGTGTAGATAGTGCCGCACGCACCCACGTGTAGATAGTGCCACACGCACCCACATGTAGATAGTGCCACCCGCACCCACATGTAGATAGTGCCACCCGCTCCTATAGATAGCACCATTGGGGCTCCCACTAGGAGTGGAATTCCCAGGCAGAGCGTTGCTGATGCCCTAGCCAGGGATTCCTCTACTGGAGGAGCCCCAGAAGTCTCTGTACATATATGGACAGTGACTTCAGGGGCTCCTCCAGCAGAGGAACCCCCGGCCCGAGTGTCGGCAATGCTCTGGCTGGGGATTCCACTCCAATAGGGAGCCCCAATGGAGCTAACCACAGTGAGGGGGGTGTAGCGCTTTCAACAGGGCGGAGTATATGGTGTTATATCTACAGGGGGATTACACTATCTACAGGGGACTATGTGGCCATTGCTCACCACCAACGATCCAGCATCGCGGAAAAGGGACTGCACTCCTTCATGACATCATGAAGGTGCGCCAGAGTGCTCCTCCTTCAGGCCTGCTCTCTCCTCTCTCGTGGGAGCTTCGGTGCCCTGCGGGCCACAGATGACAGCCTCAGGGGCCGCCCGCGGGCCAAATGTTTGAGACCCCTGGTTTAGTATAATGAGTATTGCAAGTGTTCCAACCATGATTTTTCCAATGACTGTGGGTCACTTTGAGGCCTTATGTCTATATGTGTGTTTCTAAATGGAGCAGCATAATGTAAGTTTTGCTACAATTCGTTTTCTTACAAAATAGTCTGTGTTTGTAGGACATAAAGCGCGGTTATTGTTTTAAGTGGACTCGGTTTTGTAATTTCTGGAGATAGAAGTAAGGGGTCTCCATGGCTTGCTAGCATACTATACACCAAATAAAATAAGGCGTTACCTAAAATAGTTAAATATACACACAACATTTAGCAAATTCTCTTTTATTATAATGTCTTATTTAATAAGAATATCAATCAGCAAGTAGAGAACACAGTTATATTTAAAAGAAGCAGAGACATGAACATTAGAGTTAGTCATAGAATCGGAGCGGAAATATTTTATAATGTTTGACCCAATTACAAGTCATACATTGTTTACTAGAAATTATTTCATAGCTTTTTTTTACATTAATTATAATAGTTAAGTAAACAGAAGTGTGTATTGTGAAATGCAGAGACACCTTAATGTGTTTGTAACTTCTCTGTCTGTACATTTATATTCTCCTTGTACTGGTAATTAAACTTGGATAAGTTTGGAACATTCTTATTTTGGCTGAAAATTAAACGTTTTTACCCAAAGGAATCTGATTAGAGATGACATTCACCGCCTTCCCCTGGATAAATTATATCTGAGAACATCGTAAGATTGCTCTGCGCACCTTGCTCCATATCCCCCGTAGTTTCCTAATGTTTAAGACTATTCTAAGATTATCCGTACCTCCATCCATTCCAGACTTTCTTATTTTCCTTTTCTTTTTAAGGCATGTAAATTATGCATACTTTTTATCTCCGTTTTGATAATGGCATTACATTATAATACCTGCACTAAATGCACATAGAACATCTCAGGACACACAAATTACTTTGAAGGTCGTTTTTGTTTCCATTGACCACTTAATGATCTTAGGCTAACAAGATCATTGGGTGGTCACTAAAAACAAGAATGATGACCTTCATAGTAATTTGTGTCCTGAGATGGTCAGTCTAAATATCAATCGACAGATCTTTTTTTTTTTTTTTGAACATTTATTTTTATTTATTTATTTTCTAAAACATTAAAGTGTAAGAAAACTTTAAAATGTAACAAACAAATTTCAGAGACTTTTTTAGAATCTGTAGTCAATTACACTTTTGTATAGGTGTAGAATTATATTTTCAAATAATCCATACCTTCCATTTGGAGAAACAAAACTTTCACAGATGTTGACAGCACTTCCGGACATGTTTTCCTATCAACTGTTATCATTGATCCCTTGAATGATTTCAGTGAGAGAGGGACATTGTTTATTTCTCCAAAACTGTAACTTCCTTCAATCCAGTTACAAATAATGTATGAAGGACCCAGGTTTGGTGGAGCCTTGGGAAATGCTCAAAGTTAACCCATTGTTACGGTGAGATCACATTTTGGGAACTGCCATCCCTCTGCCAGGAGCAGAGGCGTAGAGGCCTCACAATCTCAGTGGGCCCGGGGTCACCGCCCCCCTGCCTCCCCGCTAGCTACGCTACTGGCAATGAGTGTTCTAGTCTTTTATCGGCCTCTTTAGAGTTGGCCATTTTTAAAGGGGGTACTGACGTCTTTTGTGAGACCAGAACAAATGTTTTATGGTTAGAACTTCTAAGATATACCTTGTGCTGGCCTTTACCTAGGTCTCAAGCGTTTCTCTGAAAAGTTTCAAAGTTACCATATGTTCTCTTGTCTAGCCTCAGATGAAAGTACAGAAGATTTCATGGTAGTGAGGCTTCAGAAATTCTGATACAAGGACCTGTGTGTTGTGTTGTGTTGTCTTTGTACTGTAATGTCCATGTTCACTTCTCTCAAAAAGTTTTCTTTTTGCACATAGTGAGCAAACCGGACTGCTATGTATGCTTGCAGCTTCCAACATCTCTGGCAGATAGAAAGAGAACCAGGACTGTTTGGGACAATGCAAACCCTGTCTGGGATGAAACATTTCATTTCAGAATCCACAGCCAGGTTAAGGTAAGAAGAACGACCTTCCTACATGACTGAAATAAGATCTATATGGTTATAGTTAACCAACATTTTAACATGTTGGGTATATGATCGGTGGGTTTCGGACTCCCACCGACCATATACTGATGACCTGTCCTGTGCATATGTCATCAGTATGAAAAATCGCCCCGTGCCAGAACAACGCCCTTAATAGCAACAATTTAGATAAATGTTTATACAGGAATATTGGAATACTTCAGTGCAATTGTACAATCCTGAAAAAATATGTAAGGACTTCTTTTTAAGATGTGGTACAATTCCTGAGGATTGGGGGAAAATTTAATTTGGTATAGACATATGCAATGTTGGACTGACATATCTTGGGCCTACTTTGCTGGTATTGTTGCTCAGACAGGTTATATTTTCAAGATTGACAAATAAGTGACACAACCCCAAAAGTGATTAACCCCAGCAACTTTCTGCTCCACTGTATAGCTACAGATGAGGTGGTTTACTTCAAATACCTGTGGGACCCATAACCATGTAAAGCGGTTGCTCACTGGAGGATCTTCTGGTGGGTCAGTCCTACTATGGAAATATGGGGAATAGAGGTTGCAATCACAACCAGTTCCCGACATATAGGGGAGGGGGGCTAAATGTTCCTCTGCAACACAATGCAGCAGTGATGTAATTGTATATCTTACAGGCTTAAAGAGGCTCTGTCACCAGTTTATAACTTGCCTATCTCCTACCTAATCTAGTTATGAACATTTTTCGATTTATGCAATTTTTTTCTAAATGCCCAACTGGGCGTTTTTTTTCTATTCACCAAGTGGGCGTTGTATAGAAAAGTGTATGACGCTGACCGATCAGTGTCATACACTTCTCTTCATTCCAGCCCAGCTTAATTCACAGCACAGCGTGATCTCACGAGATCACGCTTTGACGTGACTTCCTCCCGCAAGTCCTTCATCGGAGCGAAGGAAGATTGAACAGACATCGCCTCCAGCCGCTGCAGATTCAGATAAACCTCCTGGCTTGGCTGGAGGCGATGTCTGTTCAGTCTTCAGTCGCTCCAGTGAAGGACCTGCAGGAGGAAGTCATGTCACAGCGTGATCTCGCGAGATCACGCTGTGCTGTGAATCAAGCTGGGCTGGAATGAAGAGAAGTGTATGACGCTGATTGGTCAACGTCATACACTTTTCTATACAATGCCCACTTGGTGAATAGAAAAAAAACGCCCAGTCGGGCATTTAGAAAATATTTGCATAGATCGAAAAAAAATTATAACTTGCTCAATAATAAACGTTTAAAAAAAACCAACAATAAAACAGTAGTTATATACATCAAAGCGCCTATTGGAATAGGTAGGAGATAGGCATGTTATAAACTGGTGACAGAGCCTCTTTAATGTCATATTATAATGCATACTACTATTACAATGCATTAAAAAAAAGCAATTTCGATATAAAATAAAACTTTTTATTGTTTCTGTATATATCCTACGCAGCATGATATCATATTATGTAGTGGTATGTGAGATAGTATAACTATTGCACTAGCAGCAGGGCTATATTTACTTTTTTCACACAGTAGGCACGTGCCTATAGATGGTCAACTGCTAAATGGAAATTGTATATATATATTGAACAGTGGTTATCCATATGTAGATTATGTGTATTTATATGTTAAGGAGGATGTTCTGCTATATTTTGTAAGAGCAGACCAAAATCTTACGAGACAAGGTACAGCCTAGTTGACCGGCAGAGTCTAAGGTACTAGGCAAAATGTGCCTACAGGCTCCTTAGATATAAATCTATTATTGACATCTACCCATTTTATCAAAGAATCAGTAAGACACACAGAAAAAGGCACATAAAATCAAATAAATAGTGCTGAATAATTGATTATTTTATTTCGACTTAAAGACGAGAACTCAGATACCATAATCTCTAAATTTCAATCCTGATCCAAATCTTTATCAAGTGTATTTATTAATAGATAAGTGACTGTGAGTACATAGTAGCGTATAAACAAAATGACATGAAGAAACATAAATTGAAAGCAAGTATGCATATACGTAGATCATTAAGTATGCATAGAAGATTATTATATTCAAAATGGCTACATACAGTATAACAATGTAGTACTGTTATAAAAATACAGATCGTGTAGATACAACATAATTGGTATTGTATAATGCTGTTAACCTGGCATACACCAAGATACATAGCATAAGAAAATATGAAAATAATACCATTCACAGTAATTTGGTAATACTTTGATGTTAAAATTAACGTAAGAACACAAGTTGTGATGCTATAAGTGATCTCCATGAATAAAATATTTTATTTGAATCTCTAATGTGTTTATGATAAGAAAAACCTTTGGAGACCAAGAGACCTCCCTCTTCTTTTCCTGTGGCCGCCTCTTCAATGAGACCAATTTAACAAGAGAGAAGGTTGAGACCACTCGTTCTGGAAATCAGTAAATGTCTCAGCTGTTGGACCATCACCCATTTAAATTTTATTGAATGTCAGAAAAATATAATAAGGTGCAACTTTTATAAGGATCTATTTATCCACAATACTTTCAAATACAGACATTACTCTGTAAAAAAGGATTTTTATGGACTACTCACTGTCACTTGAGTTTGATATGACTACACTTAGTCAACAACCATTCTTTATATGATTATGAAAGTTATGAATATTTTCTCGTATCCACAGAACGTCCTGGAATTGTCTGTGTATGATGAGGACGTAGGGACAGGGGATGATTATCTTTTCACAGTGAGCTATGACCTTGGAAATGTTCCACTCGATGAGAACGTGGTAGAAAACTTCACTCTTAATAAAGAGGTAATTGCAATGGCCTTTTACTTTCGCATGCTGAGATACAAAATTAACAACCAGAATGTCTCACAGGTATGGTAAATTGGCTAGGTATCACCCACACGGCGATGTATAGTACCTCCAAAAATGTCACTATAAACTAGTGAAAACTCCACAATTACATTGGAAACCATGAGGAAAAGGAGTCAAAAACTATAAGTACACAAAGAAATATAATTTTATTGTTACATACGAAATACAAAATATAAAAACACAGATACACAACGAGGTATTTAAAACTGAAAGTAAATAGGTGAATCAGGTATCAAAAACCCCCTCAACACGGGGATGCCATAAGTACAAAAACGTAAGAGGTTTTGTTGACATATAAGTACATGGGGGAGAGAAAGCACATCGCCGTCCTATACAGACTGTGCTGATTCACTGCGACGATGCCTGTGCCATCTCACCACCGAACACATGCATATCAACAATAGACGAAATAATGTCTATGCAATAGTAACAAGAGAGTTACGTCTAACTCCTCATTTGCATGGTCCCAGAGATAGAACAAGGGAAAAAGAGTCGGCCCAATATAGCCTGGTATGGAGAGAAGCCGAGGTCCACTAAACAGAACCTATAAGATAACAAAACTAAAACTGAAGGCTTACCCATGGAGGTGTTCCTAGAAGTGAAGTGATCCACCGAGTGTTGAGGCCCCTTGATTCTCAGGATCGGCAATCAGACTCCCACCAACCCATTTAGTGTATGTAATATAAACAATCCTAATGATACTTATACATTGTAACTGAATTTAGTACTTTCCAAATAATACTGCCCCTGCAATTAAAGAGATTATCCCATCAGGTCAACCCTTTTCCATAGGGCATATGGACATCAAAGAGTGGGATCCTCCGCTCAAGACCCTTCTCCATTAGCTAGAGATGCCAGGCTCTAAAAAGATCAGCACTATGCATGGCCATCCATTAATTTGAATGGATTGCGTGTAATATTACATTTGTGGCCACCATCTGCATTTTCCACCAGGCCACATCAGCTGATCACCAGAGAGGAGCTTTCTTATGAGGAGATGTTGTCCTTATGGGACATACCCTCTACATTAGTGAATTGATGTTAAAAATGTGAAATATTTGCCTTAAAAGATTGTAAAATAAATTTTTAATAGTTTCAGGAGGAGCTTCAAGTGGAGTTTAATCTGGTGATAATGTGAGTATTAAAATAACGTAAAATTGTGTTTACAAACCATAATGTGTTATTTAGTGATATTTTGGAAGAGGTCTACATAAAATTTGGTGTGAGGACACAAACACTATGGACATTTTAGAAAGTGTGCACTTAAACCTACTTTGCCATTTGCAGGATCAGATCGTTCAATAATCGGGAAAAAGATGGGGAACATCAGGGTCAGCAACTTATTGCACCGGTTCCACAGCCAGCACGTGGCACATGGTTTACTGGCACAATTCCCTCTTCTGGTGTCCAGAGCCATTGCGTGCTTGGCGGCACTGAACACGGAAAGAGATCGGAGCTTCATTTTGCGCTTGGCGTTGCTGAACACTAGAAGAGAGCACAGAGCTTCATTGTGTTTGTCGCTGATGAACACTTGGGCAATCACACCATGCAGCACCGCTCTCTCTCCTGGTGATCAGCATCTCCGAGCGCATAAGGAAGCGCTGCTGATTGACTGATTATTTTTTTTTATCGGCACCATGCACAAAAAAAAGATTGCCTACCCCTGATCTACATGAAAAATTTTACTGGCTGATTGCCGCTGTTACATTGGTCACTTGTCCAACGTTATGAATTGTTTATATAGTCTAATAAATACTTGGATTTAAAAAAAAAAAGAGTAATTGTTATTTTACTTGAGTTCAGCTCTAGGCAATGGAAAAATTTGTGAAGTAGTGCAGTAGCCAAAGTATTTTGTATTTTTTTTTTCTTACTGAGATATTTGCATTTTTCTATTTCTTTTTGGCGGCCTTTTTAAAAAAAAAAAAAAAGTGACAACAGCAAGTGCTGCCATTGTGTTTGTTACTCTGGGTTCACACAACCTATTTTCAGACGTAAACGAGGCGTATTATGCCTCGTTTTACATCTGAAAATAGGGCTACAATACGTCGGCAAACATCTGCCCATTCATCTGAATGGGTTTGCCGACGTACTGTGCTGACAACCTGTCATTTACGCGTCGTCGTTTGACAGCTGTCAAAACGACGACGCGTAAAAATACAGCCTCGTCAAAAGAAGTGCAGGAAACTTATATACATTATATGCGGGACACTTATATACATTATATGCAGGACACTTCTTTCAGACGTAATTTGAGCCGTTCTTCATTGAACTCAATGAAGCACAGCTCAAAATTTACGGCTGTCAGAGAAGCCTCGCAAAATACGAGGAGGAGGAATTACGGCTGAAACGAGGCAGCTGTTTTCTCCTGAAAACAGTCTGTCATTTCAGCCGTAAAAGCCTGCTATCGTGTGCACATACCCTTACCTTTTAATCCACTTTCCAGAGACTGGCAACCAAATTTTGTTTTGTTGCTGAAAAGCTAATTCAAAAGTGACAACCAATATGGATGCACTTTCTGTGGTCTTTTGTTAAAAAATGGCCAACACCACTAAACAGAACAATATCTTAAAACAAACATAATTGACAAGTTTTGGCTGTTGCTGTAATTTTTGATTTACTATTATATGACCATTTTTACATATTGGATAAAAATCTACTTTAAGAGGATTCTCTGGTGCCAAAAGCATCTGGACAGCATCACAGTCCTAATATATTAGTTATATTGGGAAAGACAGTTTCAAAGGGTGACTAATATATATCTTCTTTTCACAGTCCGGAATCACAAAAAAAAGTCACTACTAATGGAGTCCTGGTGGTAAGTTGAAAAAAAAAGTTATAATTGCCTTGTAGCAGATTACTGAACGATATGGAACTATATACAATTTGCAAAAGCGGCCAATCACCACTTGGCAAAACTATGCGCGTTTTACCACGAATTGGCACAGTTTTCCGATGCTATTTTTATCCTAAGGGCTTCTACAGGTGAAACAACTTGTTTCACCCGCAGACGTCGTGCTGGCAAAAACTGCATCTAAAAACCATACCAATTTGCAGTAATTGACCAGATGGCAAAAAGATGGTGAAAATTGACGCCAACACTGTAAGTATTAACACAGCCTTACAGACAAATAGATGGACAATTACCCATTAAAGGTTTTGACATTGATGTAAAATCTGAATCTATGATAAAAATAAACACATGATGTATCCGGTTTCTCTTAGGCCTCATTCACATCAGCTTCGGGTTTCATTCATGAGTTCCATTAGAACTTTTCGTTCAGGAACCCATAGACTGAAAGCCATAGTACCGTTTGCATAACCATTGATTTCAATAGTAATGCTTCTGTTGCAAATGGTTTCCACTAGTAGTCGACTATGCTATTGTTTCCGATAAAAAAAACATGGAAGCCTTACGGAACGGAAACAAACAGAAACCATATGCAACAGAACCGTTACCATTGAAATCAATGGTAATGCAAATGGAAACTATGGTTTCCATTTGGCTTTCCGTTCATTTGTTCCTCCGACGGAAAGGTCTAACGGAACCCATGAACGGAACCCGATGCTGATGTAAACGAGGCCTTAACATTTCTAAGATGAGAATGATGGTGACTATTTCTTTCAGTGTCCTGAGATGGTGGCTTTACAAGTTGAAGTACATAAAGAAAGGAAAGGAGCCTTTAAAAGTACGTAGGATGAAATAGCATACATTTTGCATAACTTTTTACTACAAAGTTTTAAGAAATGTCACAGTAAAATACCTGCTTGTATAAAATCCATAAACTTATATTCATGTTAAAGACACTAAAGATGGGTTTCATCTCCCAGTACTGGTTCATGACCCAATACTCCAACCCCTCCCCCCATCCTAAGGGCCCATTCACACGAGCGTGAATCTCATCCGTGTGCTGCGCATGGAAATCACGCACAGTACACGGACCTATTGATTTCAATGGGGCCGTTCACACATGCGTGAGTTTCACGCAGCGAAAGTCCACTGAATGTCCTATATTGGTGCGTTTGAAGACAATGGGTGCGTGAAAACCACGCACTGCACGCGGATGCACATTAATTCCGTTAAAAAAAAAAAAGTGCAAGTGCCTGAAAAACGCATGCCACTCGCAAAGCACACTGATGCATAACGCAACACACGTGCGTTTTTCACGAGTGTGAATCTGACATGCGCGTGTGAATGTAGCCTAAGGCAGGTGGGCTGGCCCATCATCATCATGAAAGATGGAACTGGTAGATAAGGGACATGTTTGAAAAAAACAACACCGAATAGCATTACATAAAGAGGCAAATTTTTATCTTTAGTTGGCTAATCGCACCATACACTCATCAGACCTAACAGTACAACCACTGACACGGAAAGTATATAATATTGATCACTCGTGAGAATAGAACCTGTCTAGGGGTGGGATATATTAGGCAGCAAGTGAACAGCCAGTTCTTGAAGTTGATGTGTTGGAAGCTGGAAAAATGGGAAAACTTAAGGATCTGAGCGACAATCACAAGGGCAAATTTGTGATGGCTAGACTACCGGCTCAAAGCATCACCAAAGTGGAGGGTCCTGTGTGTGTTCCCAGTATGCAGTGGTTTATATCTACCGAAAGTGGTCCAATGTAGGACAATTGGTGAACCGCTGACAGGGTCATGGGCACTCAAGAATCATTGATGTGCATTTGGAGCGAAGGCTAGCTTGCCTAGTCCAATGGCCAAAAAAAAGAGTTACTGTAGCACACATTGCTGAAAAAGTAAATGCTGCCAATAATAGAAAGGTATCAGAACACACAGTGCATTGCAGCTTACTCCGTTTGGGACTGCGTAGCCTCAGAGTGGTCAGAGTGCCCATGGTAAACCCTTGTCTACTGCCGAAAGTGCATGCAATGGGCACGTGAGCATCAGAACTGGACAATGGAGCCATGGAAGAAGGTGGCCTGCTCTGATAAATCATATTTTCTTTTACATCATGTGGACAGCCGGGTGTATGTGTGTTGTTAACCTGGGGAAGAGATGGCACCAGGATGCACTATGGGAAGAAGACAAGCAGGCAGTGTGATGCTCTGGGCAATGTTCTGCTCAGAAACCTTGGGTCCTGGTATTCATTTGGATGTTACCTTAACACGTACCACCTACCTAAACATTGTTGCAGACCAAGTTCATCCCTTAATGGCAACAGTATTTTCTAATGGCAGTGCCTTCTTTCAGCAGGATAATGTGCCCTCCCACACTCCAAAAATAGTTCACGAATGGTTTGAGGAACATGATTTAGAGTTTAAGGTGTTGACTCAGGATCTCAATCCATCCGAGCATATGTGGGATGTGCTGGAAAATTACGTTTGATCCATGGGCACCCCACCTCACCTCTCACAGGACTTAAAGGATCTGCTGTTAACATCTTGGTGCTAAATACCGCAGGACACCTTTAGAAGTCTTGTGAAGTCCATGCCTCAATGGGTCAGAACTGTTTTGTTGGCATGAATGTGGCCTACACAATATTAGGCAGGTAGTTTTTATTTTATGGCGGATGGGTGTAGTTTCAGCCAAAAAATGAACAAACAAAATTTCATTCAAGAATTGCCTAAAACCTGGCCGGTATGTGGACAGAAACGTCGCACTTTTAAATGAATAAATAAAGTATAACTTATTCACTGGAATTATATGGTTTTGGGATTTAGATAGCTAGATGCATTGAAATATACTGTAGATTGATAGGTACAGTATGAGCCCATAATAGACTATGCAGAGTCGTAGCTAGGTTCTCCAGCACCCGGGGCAAAGATTCAGTTTGGCATCCCCCCCAACCTTTTTCCCAACATCTCCTTCGCTCTCGCCATGTTTGTTTTCTCTACCAAGCAATGAGGTGTAATTTTTTTCTCCACACTTTTTTTATGTAACTCGAGCATAAAGCCATTTGTACATTTTACAAGCAATATAGTTCTATATACAACACCAGAACCAAGCTCATTACATATGTACAACACCAAAACCAAGCTCAGTACATATATACAACACCATAACCAAGCTCATTACATATATACAGCACCAGAACAAAGCTCATTACATATATACAGCACCAGAATAAAGCTCAGTGCACATACAGAATCAAAGCCAATCTCAGTACATATATACAGTACCAGAACCAAGCTCAGTACATATATACAACACCAGAACCAAGATCATAACATATATAGAGCACCAGAACCAAGATAAGTACATATATACAGCACCAGAACAAAGCTCAGTGCATATATGCAACACCAGAACAAAGCTCATTATATATATATATATATACAGCACCAGAACAAAGTTCATTACATATATACAGCACCAGAACAAAGCTCATTACATATATACAGCACCAGAACAAAGCTCATTACATATATACAGCACCAGAACAAAGCTCAGTGCACATACAGAATCAGAGCCAAGCTCAGTACATATATACAGTGCCAGAACCAAGATCAGTACATATATACACCACCAGAACAAAGCTCAGTACATATATACACCAGAACCAAGATCATAACATATATAGAGCACCAGAACCAAGCTCAGTGCATATATACAGCACCAGAACCAAGCTCAGTGCATATATACAGCATCAGAACCAAGATCAGTACATATATACAGTGCAAGAACAAAGAAAGGCTCCTGTGTTGAGCTGAAACGTCGTATGTATATGGACCAATAAAGCACCTTTTTCTACTTTGCTTATACCTTGGAGTGCTGCCTGATTTTTGGATTCTAGATAGATAGATAGATAGATAGATAGATAGATAGATAGATAGATAGATAGATAGATGTGAAGGAGATAGATAGATAGATATGAAGGAGATAGATAGATAGATATTAGATAGATAGATATTAGATAGATAGATATTAGATAGATAGATAGATTGATAGATAGATATGAAGGAGATAGATAGATAGATAGATATTAGATAGATAGATAGATAGATATGAGATAGATAGATAGATATGAGATAGATAGAAAGATTTGTTGTAAATACTATGATAACACTCTAATACGGTGACATATTTTATACTCTCTCATATGTCCACAGAGAAAACAGAGCTGGCTCTCTCTGTACGGGGATCCTTTGAAGATTCACACAGGATTTTACTACAATCAGACTCCGATCATGAACTCAATTTACATGAAACTGCTGTTTTCCATTTTCCAAGAGACTTTGGGACAGAAATGACAGCAACCCTGTGCCGAGTTTACTCCTCCTTCGATGTAACTTTTGTAAGTTTCCTAGCAATATCTCTCATTGTATAGTAGGCCAGAGAAAAGTGTGTTGTGTTGTCAGGTCTTTTTTAAAAGTCAGGCACAGTGGGATATCTACCATAGCGTAATGGGGCCTGACACTGATACTGTCATAGCAGCTACCCACTAAGAGGAGCTCACGTAATACAGATTTATACAGCTCCTACTGAGTTGAATACTAGCTGTATAAAGCCGTATGCAGTCAGCTCCCCCTAGTAGTACTGTCATTCATGCATTATTATTAGGGGACCTGTTACAGATTCTGCATTGGAGCCTTTGAACTTTGTGCGTTGTGTTATAGAGTAACTGCACTTTCTGCAAACTTTTGATATGTCATAAAGATATCAGGGTGCTGAGACCCCCACTGTCGCTGAAATGAAGGTGCAGAAGCGCTCAGCTGGGCGCTCTGCACCTTCGGCTGTGATCAGCCTTCCCTGTCAGACTGAAGACGGCTCACATAGATGTTCCATCACCGATCCAAACTTTTAATACGACTATGTGACATATCAAAAGTTTGCAGAAATTGAATTATGTATTTGGTTTGGTTATTTTCTATTGAACCCTGCATTTTTATGCATTTGCTACATGACTACTTATTCTCCTTTGCTTTGCTTTCAGACCAATGAAACAGAAAATGATAGTTCAAATCAAACCACCGTACCACTCAGTTTAATATCTCCTATGGAGAATTACATTAATGTCCAAATACCTGCAATAGAAGTAAGTAACGGTTTGGTTGATATCTGTAGATTTTTATTGTGTATAATAACCAAACTGGCTGACATAACAATAGAATTATCTCATGAACTATAGTAATCACAAATTACCCAACCTATGCCTAATTCATCCACACGGGCCTAACTATAGGGGGTGCAGACATAGCAGTCGCACCCGGCCTTGGTACCAGATGGAGCCCAGTGGACCCCCAATCTACCACATAGGAGGACACCTGTAATATAAATGAAATGTTATAGTTGTGGGGCTCGGTTACAGATTTTACATATGGGCCCAGCCTGCTATTGCCAGGGCATGCTGGGAGTTGTAGTTTTGAAGCAACTGGACAGCCACAAGTTAAAGACCACTTCTCTATAAGTTAGGATAAAAATAATATCCTATTATTCATGTTTTATTAATGTTGAGTACTAACAGTGACAAAACTGATCAGCATATTCTTTTGTTCTCCTTTCAGGTTAAGCCATTGGACATGCAAATCAGATTAAATGAATGGTATAGTATTTTTGCACAAGGTATCCTACATTGACAGTTTCTGTGCATGCTAGACTAGACCTAAACATTTGCTGTTCATTCAGGAACCAGATAGGGGACAGAAGACATCCTAAGGGTCTATTGCCATGGTGCAGTCAAATCACGGTTTGACCTCACCGTGTGAATAGACTGTAAAAATAATATCACGGTTCTCATCTGGTTCGTTTGTGGATCCTCTGTGTCATCCGAAAGATGGTGCTAGTAACCCAGGGCAACGCTTGGCACAACAGGTTTAGAGGCAGTCGGATGTATAGGCCAGAAGTCAGGATAGGCAGCAGACGTCGTTACGGGTATCGATAGCAATAGGTCAAGGCAGGCGGCTGGCGGATAGTCAAGTTCAGGCAGACGTCAAAAACGGGAAATTCAGACAAAGGCAGAAGGCAAGAAAACAGGGAAACTCACGGGGAACTTGGTTGAACAAGCAAGGATTGAGAGGAAGTAGGATTCTTAAATAGAAAGTACATGAATTTTGGCACGCGCTGGCCCTTTAAGAAGGAACATCATGGATGACGGCCATGGAGGGAGGTGAGAGATGCAGTTACCTGACGACGCCCAGAGCCTGCAGAGCGTCTGGATCGGATAAGTGGAGCTCGGGACGAGCACGAGGAAATGGAGGGTGCAGGAACCAGAGCAGAGACCGTGGAAGAGGCGGGGAACGGCGCGGCAGCCGTTACAAATAACACTTGTATGTGCACCATGATCTGGTTTTAAGTCCTGGTTTTAAGTCCTCTTAGGGCCCTTTTACACCGGGCAATTATTGGGCAAACTAGCGTTCACAGAATGCTTGTTCCCGATCACTGGCTCATTTTGGCCGGTACAACGATCGCCGATCAACAAGACAGCTCGTAGATCGGCGCTCATTTTCACAAAGAGCTATGTATGGGAACGTGCGCTCATTACTATGATCACTCGTCCCCATACATTTCTATCATATCGGCAGCACGTCTCAGATGTGCTGCCGATAATGATAATATTTTAGGCATTTAAAACTATACAATCAGTCGATGAACGAGCGTTTACACAGGACAATTGTTGGGAACGAGCGTTCTGTGCGTTCTGTGAAAGGGCCTTACACAGTGACAGTGATTTTTGAGCCACACCACCATCATTTATTCGTCTCATGCCTATAATTGTGTGAAGTTTAAGTCGTACAACTACCCCACTCATCTTCTGGAAGCAAGAAAATGCTTACAGGAAATAAAATTGTAACTTTCATCCATACCACTACATTATATTTTATACCTATATTGAACGCCTGATGCTGGACGACAAAATTAACCCTTGTGTGTTACACCACATCAACATTGGTTTGCACTTCCTGAATTGCCTCAGTGCTTTCAAATTTGATGTCAGACTTCATATGGCGCTTGTTGGGAAGGCAGAACTCTTTTTCAATGCACTTATTTTAGATTTAATAAATTTGATCAAAATGTCACATCAGTGGACAATTAGATTTGTAACATTTTGGGATAATAAATGCCATTCATCAGGCTGTATCACGTCGGGCACCCTGTTAGGGGACAGCGTCGGGAAAACCGGTTAATGTTTCAGCTTGCTACATATCCAGCCTACTGTCAGGACTTTAGTATAGGCTACAATGTAAAAAACGACTGTAGCATTTGCAGTATTTTAGAACATGTAGTAGGTTTTGTGTGTATGTCAGTAAAGACCTAAACCTTACAGGGTAAACTGATTCATGCTACTAAAATAACAATTAATCAGTCGCTTACATTGGTACATAATTTTGGCTATGGGACTCACTAAATTAGGGTTGTAGCATAAATGAGCAATTTTTTAGGTCTATGTAGCATTTTTTTCCAGGGAGAACTGGTGAATTATGGCACTGACAAACAGAATAAGTGATTAATCTTAGTTATAAAAATCATCTATAGAGAATAGAATAAATAGTTTTATACTTTAAATCTCCTATTTATGTTGACATTTAAATTAGCATATGAAATATAACAGATCACCACGGTAAACACAGTTGATGATCGCTAGTAGTTATTAGAGCACCATCTACTGGCAATACCATAGGAGTATCCTAAAGAATTTTATTACAAAATATAAACCTTACAGAATAGCGCCCCCTTTGGAGAATATGCTAGGAAGCTGCTTAAATAACGACTGCTTAAGAATGCTATGTCAAATATTCCATAAAATGAAAAAAGTAGCACAGTATTTACCAATATTTCGCAACTTCACTTTATTGTGAAAAAAGCCTCACGTGCAATTAGAGGCTTAGTTAGTGTTGCTGACCTTGGCCGACGGACCGTTTCACGCTACCCAAGTATCTTCAAGGTATAATATACACCAGAGGATGAAAGCGCCATTACAATCAGAGAATCAGTTGCTATTGATTAACCAATGTAAAAGTACCTGAGAAATTCTCTTATAGCACACAGACACTCTCTTATTGCACCAAACAGGGGTCTCATGATCACAGATTTACTCCACTGAAAAGGACACTGAACAGTATTATGGCGGTGTATGATCTTAAATTCTAATACTGTAAAGAGGGATGGCGTTTACACTTAATGTTTGCTTATTCATGTATTTTCAGCCCAGAAAAGCTTGATGTGAGACTGGGGTTTGACTTGTGTGATAAAGAGAAAATATTCCTGCAAAAACGCCAAAGAGTGGTAGCTCATACATTGAAAAAAGTCCTGCAATTGGAAGAGGACTTAGTGGGTGAAGAGGTAAGATGATGACGTTATTTCTCTCACATGTGGTTTACTTGCTTGTAGACTATAATCATTCTGCTCTTGCTGTGATGAAGAGCAGCCTTCTATGTGCTGACTTTACTTTTGGCTTTTGCATACACACAGCAGCAAATCTGCTGAAACAGAACTACAATGTAAATTATATTACATGTTAATAGGAAATGATAAATCAGCAGCCTGAAGGGATGAATGTCAGACTTTGTCAAACTTCTATTAGATAATGCAACTAAACTGTCTTTGATCGTCTACATTGCTATTGTGCTTGAGCAATGGTCCACGGAGTTGAGCCAACCTTCTTAACGAAAGCCACCACTGTATAAATGGTGGCCTGACTTTGTGATCGAATGGACACCATTCTTTCACTAGTAGATTGCCATTGACTGTTTGGCCAACACCGTCTTAGATCCTGGTACACCGCAAACAGCAGTTGTCTGAAACTCGTGACTCTTGACAGACTAATTAATTATACGTTCTATAATTATTAGACCTCTAGCCTAAGACACCAGAAGAGTGAATTTTCCATTAAAATAAATGTCACTAGTGACTTACTGCAGACATACCATGCAACTGCTTAGCTCACTCTCCTCCTACATCCTTCAAGTCAGGCTTCGTTCACATCTGCGTCGGGACTCCTTTCATGAATTCCTAACTCACCATAGGTTTTCGTTTGCATCACCATTGATTTCAATGGTGACGGATCCGTTTCAATGGGTTCTGTTTGTCACCGTTGCTTAAGGGTTCCAATGTTTTGACAGAATCAATGCCGTAGTTGACTGCGCTATTCATTCCGTCAAAACGACGGAACCCTTAAACAACGGTGATAAACGGAAACCATTTGCACCGGATCCGTCACCATTGAAATCAATGGTGATGCAAACAGAAACCTATGGTTTCCATTTGTTTCAGTTGGGATTCCGTACATGGATTCCCGTGACAGAAAGCTCAGACAGAATCCATTAACTGGGTTCCGACGCAGTTGCAGTCTAGAAAGGAAGACCAGAGGGATTGTCATGGGCTAGATATGAAACATGTTCTGCACCACTTTCACCTACCCGCGCTAGACCTGCCACTGCCTCCGCTGGAACATGTAGTTCAACAAGCAGTATACAATCCTACCTGACTTTATAAAGACTATAAGTAGGGGTCCATCTAGCATACCACCACATGGACCTGAACACTCGACTATTAGACTCTAGTTATGAGTTCCACTTTTTAGTTGCCCAATTTGCCCCAACCCTATTAGCGTAATCCTTTGGAAAACACAGTGATATTACAGCTTTGGAATAATAAAGCCAGAGATCTCATAGTACATGGAAATAATGCATACAATCATGTTACAGTACAGGCGTAATAAACAAAATCATGTGACAATACAAGGACAATGCATACTGAGATATCAATGAACACACAATGTTACAGTACAGGGATAATAAACACAGTGATGTCACATCACGGAAATATGCATATAGTGATGTCACACTAAAGGGATAATACAGTGATGTCTCTGTAAATACAGAATGAACAGAGTGAGGTCGCAGCAGAGGAATGATACACAGTGATGTCATTGCACAAGACTAATGTACACAGTGACATCACAGTAGAGGGCATACACAGCAAAAAGCTAATGCACAGTATTGTCACAAAACCGGGATAGTGGATACAGTAATGTCACAACACAGTGGTATTGTCCGCAGTTGTACCCCCTGCACAGGCATAATGAATGCAGTGATGAAACAGCACAGAGATAAAGCACATAATGATGTCACAGGGCAGATATAATGAACAAAATGATGGTACTAGCCAAGAAAATGCACACAGTGATGTTACTGCACATCGATAATAAATCCATTAATGGGCATAGAAGAGGAATAATTCACATAGTAAATTCACAGTAGTGGCAATATAAATATAGGGATGTGAAAGCACAGGGATGATAACCACAACAACGTCACCGGTAAGGCCTCACGCTCACGACCGTAATTTTTATCCGCAATTACATATCCGTAATTGCGGATAAAAATACTGATCCATTCATTTCTATGAGTCACAAACACCTTCCCGTATATTTACGGGTGTGTGTCTCGGCCATAGAAATGACCCGCAAGAAATAGGACATGTCCTATTTTTTGTATTTACGGACCTTGCTCCTATACTTTATAATATGAGCACGGCCCGCAAATGAGGGTGACAGTCCATGGCCCGTTCGTGCAGTATTTACTGACCATAAATACTGCATGGACGTGTGCATGAGGCCTAAAGGATAAGAAATACAGAAATCCTGCAGTGCATGGATAAGAAACACAGTGATTATCTTGATAATTATGTTCTTACGTCCTTTTTCCTATGAATTCCAACCATTATTCCTTAACTGTGAAGGGAGAAAAAAGGTACACGGCGCACATGGTGCATCACCCAAAATACTCGAACTAGAACATAGAAATGAGAGCAGTTCTAACCTGGTGGCGTTGTGCTAGGAGCACAACGTCCTTGTAGACTATGTAATGGAGAAAATCTGCAGCCTGGGATTGTTACGGTGACCCGTAGGGTTCCGTTGTTTAAATTGTAGATATATGATGGAAGTAAAGAAATCCCACTGTACGGTGCTGATCCTCCTAAGTGCAGAGTCAGAGAAAGGGCAGGCTCCTTGGATCTAGAGCCGCTGGTGGAACATCGATAAAATCCACAACTTTTGCAGGATTAGTCTTTGCTGTTTATTGCGTTTTTTGGGATAAATGATACATTTAAAAGTAACTGCTACGCGTTTTGAAACCGGACCAGTCTTTTCATCATGCTAGGAAAAAAATACAATATTGGGATTTCTTTACCTCCATCATATATCTACAACCATTATTCCTTGACGCTTGGTAGTCCTACCCTAGCTGATGTGACAATGGTCTCCTTACCTTGTTAGCCTCTGTGCAGAGGCCCAGTCGGTAAGTCTGCCCTAAGGAGGCTTGTATGATAGAAAATAGCTTTATATACTTTTTCTAGCAAAAACAGTCATCGGTGAGAACAAGTTAGCCAAAGGGAAATTGTTGAATGGTGTTGTCTTCTGTTTTGTAGATTCCAGTTGTGGCAGTCATGGCAACAGGTGGAGGAGCCCGAGCTATGGCCTGTTTGTACAGTCATTTGTGTGGCCTTCAGAACATGGGTCTGTTGGACTGTGTGACATACATAGCAAGTGCCTCTGGTTCCACATGGTAAGAAATGTTCTTTAGAGATTAAACAGGGTGATTTGCTGCCGACATGATGGAAATGCATGGGGAGGAGCAATGCATGGGGACGAATTGTAGTAACAATCGCTCGTCTCCATACATAGTTCCTTGTAAAAGAAGTAAACAAGTGCCAATCAACGAGCTGTCTCGTTGATTGGCACTCATTTTTACGGCCCTTATTGGCGAGTGTAAAAGGACACTTAGGCCGATCCGGACTTAAATTGTTGGGTTCAGACGAGGTCACTCTGATGTGTATTGGCACCTTTACCTATCACCTAAATCCTCCTGTAGCTACTTGGTCAATAGATTAATATTAACTTATGTTTTAATTAGGACCACCTGCAAACTGTTTGAGGATCCTAACTGGTCACAAAACAAACTTTCTGAGGCCATCAACAATGCAAAGAAACATGTGACGAAAAATAAGATAAGTACTTTTTCAGTGGATCGTCTAAAGTACTATCGCAAGGAGCTCCAGCAGACTGCCAAGGATGGCCAGAAACCCTCATTCACCGACCTTTGGGGACTAATGCTTGAGTCTATGTTTAATAATGGGGTAAGAAATGTGAATTCTATCAGCCAGTCAGACTTTTCTTGGACTTTTTATTCCCATACAAAATAATCACAATCTGACATACTTGATATACTTTTGATAGTCAAATAGGAAGTGAGGTTTGGACATGCTGAAATACTCCCCAGGTAAACACAACAATATGTGATTCATATATATGGACCGCCACTCCATTCAAACTCCCCCTCACCGGAGTCATGCAGTGAAGAAGATCCAGGGATTCAGAAGTAGGGCCTTCAGCGATCATACATTTATTATAGGGGATAAATGTATTTAGTGGGAAAACCCCTTTAATTTTCTGTAATTTCCAGGTTACAATTATTCATATGATTTGACCAGTGTTTGGGAAACAGGCACTTGAAATAGTTTAGGTCACACTAGCGATAAACCCAGAAGTATGCAGCTATTTATATATACCTTTTAATCAGGGATGAGTTCATGAGTTTAGCATTTAAAGGCCGGTGACAAGAAGCTTAAGCAAAAAAGCCTGGCGGTATTAAGAATTATGTTACATGTTGACTTACAGACTATAGAACATTTGTAATATTATTGTAAGTAATGTGTTAGTTACGTATCCGTTGCATATTTGCAGTGGATGTGACCCTTTATATTGCAAATCTGCAGCATAATAGTCATGCTATTGTACTGTACATCTAAACGTCATTGTGTGAGCAAGACTGAATTCAGAAACAAAGGGGGAGTTATCTATG